>NW_009224507.1:11691-22917 GCF_000690835.1 Fulmarus glacialis | reverse complement strand
CCCGGGGTGAGGGAGCGAGTGTCTGCGTGGTTCTTAGTTGCTGGCTGGGGTTAAACCACGACATCCATTCAAAATATTGGCCTGCACCTTACTTAACTCTAGTGTTAATTCTATATTGATTATGCAATTTGTAGTTTTTCCAGGATGACAATCACCAAATTACTTCCACTACTTCTGTGAAAAAGGGCATAATCAGAATTTCACAAATAAAGTGATCTGAAAGGCAGCATTTTCAACAATTTCTACCAGTGGTAGGTGCTCATGTCTAATTTGGTAACTACAGCCTGGTTTTAAATAGCCAGTAGAATTTTCATAGAATAAAACACTCAAGCTCTGAAAAGACATTTACTTATTAACTCTTACAGACAGACAAACAATTCTACACCATAGCTGAATTAATATTGATCTAATTTTGCCTATGGGAAGCATTTAAACAAAACAGAAATGCACTCAAGATTACAGGACACATCAAGAACATGGACTACGTAAAAACTTTAGTTTTACTTTGGGGCTGCCTGTTTCCCAGTGCCACGCCCAGAGCTCAAGACTCAGTCCCTTACTACACCAATAGCAAAACATCTGCAACATCACTGACATTCATTTCAGCTGTAAGTGCTCAGTAACATCCAACGCAGATAACATTGGGGCTTGGTACAGGTTGGTACAACACAGAAGGAAGTGGACATGGAAAGAAGTGGAAAGTAGGAGCAAGTGTTGTAGTAGTAAAGGGAATTGAGAGAGAACGTGGCCCAGTGTTGATAACTGCAGTCCTTCCTGGCCCATCTGTTTGCCTGAGTTGGGCCTTCCGGATACAGCAGGAGTCACTTGATACTTGTTGAGATCTTTCTTCGCTCTGAAACATCACTAATCCCACTTCTGTCCTCTGCCCAAGCCTATATTCAGAAAGGTATGCATCTAGAGGATCCAAGGCATCCAAGTTACGCAGATGTTTTCCCTCAAAGCGCTCTTATGGTTAGACCAAAAGCAAAGAGCAGATATAAGCTAATAGCTTGATGATCTGTCACAGATGAAGCAGGACTTGGCTTAAGAGTCTAACAGCTTCCTTCAGAGACGATGGCACACAGCCTTCCTCAAGTAGGTTGTTAGTCTCCACCACTAATTAACTGGCCTTCATGCACAGACAGACCTTTTCATTTTAATCCTTCAGCAGACTAAACATACATTAGTCCAAAGGATAAATCATCAAATGAAGGGCTGGAAGCTTTCATACTACAGAAATAAATGACAGTAGTCTAAATTCAGCAAGAGACAACTTTTGGTTTATTCTCTGTAGATACTGACCAACTGCCTGGTAAGAAAACAACTTTGGTTGAGTCTACTAGATTTTATTTAAATTAAATAAGAGTTTTCTCCAAGAATGGGAGCATTTCCACTAACAGGGAGGAAAGGCCATCTAACACTTGACAAAATGGGAAAGCAGGACTGGAAAACAGACACTTCGGAGGATGAAAAGCACCTCTGGGCTTACATTTTGCACAGCACTGCAACAGTAATTCAGGAAAAACAAAAATGACATGAATCTATCATCTCCAGACCAAGACTTCCAAAATCAATACTGCAGCTATCTTTCCACCCACTCATCTATACAACAATGCCTACCATTATGAAAGTGAAGAAAGCAGCTGAATAATAATTAATAGAAGATTGTATTAAACATTTAGTGAACTTGGATAGACTGTGCATAAACTCAGCTTTGAACTAGGTGAAAGAATATAATAAAATAGCATCAATTTAACTATTCAAAAGTTAATACTCATACATGTCAAACAAAAACCATAAAACTCAGAATGAGCCTACAAAATAAAAGAACACAACATTATTCTAATGTATCAAGGAAAAATACTTGATGCAGCTTGAGTGAAACTTTCTTTTTCTTATTCTTTATCCTCTTTCATTTTTCTGCCCACCTATACTAAGTCTCATGTCATTTCATAGCCTCACTAATGAAAATGACATGAAGCTATGATGAACAAATTTCTATTTGAAACTCATAATCATAGTTTGAACACAAACCTACAAACACCAGACCAGCTGAAAGGACTCTGACTGAACAGGGAAAGAAGCACCAACACAGATGTGCACATTGAAGATCACAAGTAAGCAAGCTGGTTTTCTACTCCCAAATTATATCCCTCCTGGACTTTTCATTGCAGGTGTTTCCAAAGCAGGAACTCCACAGACTGCCAATTACCAGTGCAATGTCACTGTCAGTTGGGTGAATCTCAGAGCCCTTCATGCAAACCGCAACCACTGGACTATTTCATCAAATGCAGTGCACCCTCCACAATGGCACAAACTACTGATATACCTGGAGACCTGCAGAGCAGACATCCCATTTAATGAAGTAGCCCAGTGGTTGCTGTCTGCATAATGGGCGGGGTGTTCCCACACAAGTGAAGGAGGTCCCCACTAGGCGGTTTGCATTCCTACCCACCCCACTACCCACTTGACTACTCTTTGTGTGTAAGAGCCAAGTTCCTTGGATCTGCCAGCCACTGACACAAACAGCTTGAGAACCATCTGAAGGATCTGGTCCTGCTGGAAAAAAAAAAAAAATAACCACCCGCTCAAAGACAAATCTTACTGTGTTACTAACAGCTTGCCCCTGGAAAAAAAAAAATGTACGTATTGATAGAGGAAGCAAAGAAGCGCAAAGAATGGACCTTGACAGCACAGGACTCTCCTACTCTCACAGGCAAACAGCAACCACCACAAAACAACAGTTTCTTGGTTAAATAAATAAGCTGTGCAATACCGAAGGTTGGCATACGAGACTACTGAAAAAAGTTTACATTCCACTGTAGACCTGGGTACTTTAAAAGCAATTTAAACAGCTGCTTTACTATTTCAGGATAACTGAGAGAAGAGCAAAACTTCATTTTCTGAAAAAAGATGAAAGAGAATGACAGCCAGAGAGAGCAAAAGAAAGACGAGACTCTTTGAGCTCAAGTAAACGGTCCAATGTGATTGGCGCTAAGGCCATCTCATAGGTGATGTAAGTTTTGTGTGTTTTCCTGTAGGTATGTGGAAAAGAATGTTCCTCCCTCACCGAAGCCTTCAAAGGACTTCTAGGAGAAAAGTGATTCTCAAGTGTCTGGAGGCCTGCATGGTGACCAAGAGATGAGATGCAGTACCACAGATAACAACTGAGGGCTGCCTTCTGCTGTCTGCTTGGCCTTTGGAGGGTTGTAGAATTCAAAAGCAGCAGAGATGGGATGTGGAGAGCCTGCATACAAGCGTATGTTGGACATGAAGGAGCTGCAGTCTCCCAGTGGGGGTTGTATATGCTTGCTCCCTCTTGCCCATTAAATGTCTTTACCTGAATTAGGTAAGAATAACGAAAGACTGCAGCTGCCTTCTTGATGTCAAGGTCCAATTTTGAATCAGAGTTGAACAGGGGAAAAAAGCTTTTTGTGCTGAACTCCCATGTCCCTGTTCCAAAGAATCAAACTTACACTAACAGGAGAAATTCCAGTGTACAGAACACCCTGGCTTACAGAAATGCCAAGATGCAGCAGTGCAAATAGACTGGTCTGGCTATGAGGTTACTTTAAAGGAGCCAGAAGCAGGAGGTGGTTCTAGATATCGCTTGATATTGAATAGATGATGACAGTGCTTCTGTTTCAGCAAGGATAACTGTAGAAGGGCTAAAAAGTTCCAGTCAGAGATGACAGATTTTCCTCAGGCAGTCTGCATCTTTAGCCATGATGCAGGCGAGGAAAAGGGTCTGGATCATCTCTTGCATTAGTCTTTGGCTTTTTCCCACTAGAATGTCAATGCTGAAGAACTGAGTTTTACATAACACAACTTCTACAGTTGATAAGGAATCCTTGGACTGAGGAGCCTCAGGGTATGCTAAATGGGGCAATAAGGGTGACTGATCTCAGTCTCCTGTAAGGTGTTTCTGAGGAACACTGTGTCTTTCTCACACACGCTGCCCAGCAATTTGCAAGATAACAGTCACTGAAAACACCTCAGGCTGGCCCTGGAGCCAGCCTGGCACACTGGGATCCAAAGAGGGTGTTAGAGCCAGTTTCAGGACACAGTTGCAGAGCTTGGACACCATCTTTTTTTATCTTGCTGGGACTCAGTGTAAATCAGCAGATGATAGACCAGTCAGGCTCAGAATCCTTACTGAAGTAAAAGAAAAAATTTGGCATCCCAGCCACTACACTTGGATGCAGCTATTGCACAGAAATGAAGGGTAGCCTTTGACGAACCACTGAAATTCTTTAAGCCTTCAATCTAAAAGACAACTAAGGAGGATATGAAATTATTCAAGTTATATGGATACCTTAGCTACCTCTATTCTACTAGTGTTCTACCCTACTTGAGAAACAGGGAAACAACAGGGAAAATCAGCCAACCACTTACTGCTTGATGATAAATGGTGTAAAAGAACAGAGCATCAAAGTTTAAGATCTGTAAGACCTATTTTACTATACTTGATTCAATTCATGGAGCTAATCCCATATGTCATATCTTATTATAGTAATTGCATGAAATAGCTTTGGTCTGATCACACTATTGCAACATTTGTATATACGTTGAGAACTTTCAGTTCTTACATGAATAGTCAAACAAAATTACCAATATAAAATGATGTATCAGCTAAGATTTGTACTTAAGATAATGCTGTAATGCTGCTTTAGTATATAGAGAAGTGTACAATATTGAATTACAGTGAATTGCATATGTGTGTTGGAGCCAATCAAACACTTCTTTTTACGAAAGCTGGAAAACTTAAAAAATAATGCAAAAATATAAATAAGAATTCTAAAACTGACCTTATTCCCACTTGCATTTTTATTATCCCTGTTTATACGAGACACGAAAAAACCTCAAGCACTTCCTTACCCCTTCCTTTTAGGAGGTCTATGAACATACCTCTTATTAAAATCTATGAATATCTAAAGTGGTGTGGATAAAAAAAAAAAATGTTCATGGATGAAGCACGATAGCTTAAACTACCTTAAGCAGTCTAGAGGTCTCCTCTACCTGCCTGAAACATACAGATTTGTGTACTCTATAAACATAAACAGATGGAAGAGCTGCAGCAGGAAATAAGACAGTTTGACTAGCATTTCACTCTGAAAGAAGCAGGATTCTCCTTGCAATCTACAAGAGAGTCCTGTGGAGGATTAAGATCTACAAAGACGAATTTATCTACTGTAAATGACTTGCTATCACCTCCAAGTTTATTATGATTTGTCATATCTAAGCACCCAAACCACACATCCCACTCCTCTCGCCCACAGTAAAGGGGGGGAAAAACCACTCAAAGGGATTTTTTTAAAAAAAAAAGAAAAAAAAAAATCACACAAAAAGGTGTAATATTTTATCTGTGTTAATTTTCTTCCTCTAAAAATTCTATCCAATACTCTAATGACATACAACTTCCTTAGTACCACAGTATACATAACTTTGTTGTATGAATGAAATGACAAATACGATTATTCTACACAACCTTAACATAAAACACTATATGCAGTTAAGACATCCCAAATTAAGGCATCAACTTATACTCACGTTCTCAACAAGCTTACTTAAAGGCAGAAAAGGAAGAAAAATCTGAATTAATTCAAAGCTTTAATTTATTAATACTTAGGCCTCACAATGACCTGACTTTGCTGCTCCATCCACTGGAGGTGCTAATGGCAAAAGTCTATATTGAACAGGTGGTCCTTCAAAAAAATCAACTACTCTAAATTTAACTACTTTGTATTATTTAATTTTATCTTACAGCTTTCTACCATTTTCACAGTGCAAATTGTAACAAGATATCCCTTGTAAGAAGAACTGGCGCACAAAATACTCTTGAACATTAAATGATGAAGCCAAGCCTGCATGAGAACAAGAACATTCTGAAACTTGCTGAAATTCAACCAAGATCGATCACAATCTTAAAATAGTGGATTCTCAGGTTTTCCGAAAATTTTTCTGTTCTTCTCTTTCCAATTAGAATGCAGAAGAATTGCATTCTACATTGCCACGTACAATACACGGCATTTATTTCACCACTATCCATAAAGAAAGCAGTAAGTTGCAAGATAAAAAAAAAAAAAAAAGAAACCCAGTTTCTGAGCTCATGATTTAACCAACTAATCTTAATTTGAAGAATAAAAGCTTATTTACATTATCCTGAGGAAAGCACAAATCTTTTGCCTTAGAGATACATAGAAACAATTTACTGGGGCAGTGGGCGTGGGAGAAATCCCACTTTATTGTTCCAAACCATCAGTCAGTAGTCACTTACTGCCTCCTTAACTGCAGTCATGCTTAGTCTAGTAAGATGATAAACCTTTTAGTAATCAATCAAGTAATAAAGTCACACTTATTTTATTAACAGTTTCCATACTGAGTGTAAATAAGCACTAACCTAAACACTGCACCTCTCTGACTTTTTTCCAATTACACTAACTATATCTCTGCAAGAACAAACCCCAATGAAAGTTTGAGGACCTTTCAATAGAACCCCAATGACTGAGTCTATTCCATTCATCATTCTTCTCTCTTCACTGATAAAGCAAAATCAAAACCCCGATTGAGAATCAACCCTCCCCCCAACATTCAACAGCAGCCCCTTCCAGTCCCGCAGAAGCCCTGCCAGAATTTACAACTCTTTCTAACTCTGAGTTTTACACCAGTTTTAAATGTTCTGATTCAAGTCTGAGTGTACTGCTTCTCACGTCCAAAACTTTCATGTTATACAGCTACGTAAAAATTATTGAATACCAAGGAAACGAAAACAAGCCCAGTTTGGCACTTCTTTTCCAAGAGAAAAGTAAAGCTTTTTGCAAACAGGCTTTGAAACAAACACAGGCTACAGACTATCGATAACAACTATTCACAAAAACCTGTCGAAACATACTTCTCCATCCCCCTTGTTGAATCATATTATAGGGAGCTAAAATTCTTCTCCTGCAAGTGCTTTCCTTTTCAAGCAACTGCTGTGGTTGCCACAGGTATGTTACAGTAAGTCAAATATGTGACCCAGGACAGTATGTCTTCAAACATCATATCTATAATAAAAAAAATTAAACTATCATATACTCACACTGAACTGAAGTTGAAATATTCACCTACCAATAAAACACTGCACAATACTGATACTGTTAGTTTATTCCAACTTACCACTGAAAGGCATTGTAATGGAAGTAGACCAAACCAAGGCCATATAAAAAGGCAGCATTCTGTAAAGGAAAAAAACAATGTTTAAAACCCAGATAAGATAACCATATGGTGTAAAATTGAGTTTCCAGTATTTTATTCATCCTTTGACATTCTATTTCCACTCTAAGATAAGCATATTTAAATTTCACCTTGAACAGGAAGAACCAAAAAGAAGGAATGAAAAGATAGGTAGACATTTAAAAAACAAAAAGTGATTCTCTGCAAAATATTCTTGGAGGAATAGTAACAACAATAATATTCAAGTACTTTTACATCAGAGAAACTGATGTGCTTTGTTCTACTTGTACAAGAGCAGAGAAGCAAATGACGGAGTAGAGGTCTTTAGCAATTTAATATAATAAAAAATGGTTTATGACCAAACACCCTTTCATAGTCATAATAATTTATACTCACATAAAAGTAAACAAAGCTACACACTCTAATTTCAGTGTCTAAAGTCGAACATTAATTATATAAATCTGAAAATACGCTTAAGGAAATTTCACTTTTCTGAATACCAAAAACACAGACCATCAGCTTCAAACCTAAGACAATCATATTTCTTCATCGTTAAACAAATTTCTATTTTCTATTTCCCTACTTTGCAGAAGGGAAAAAAAAAAAAAAAAGGGGGGGGGGGGGGAACCCAAACATTCTTCTGGAAACCCATTTCCACACCATTTTCTTTTCACAGAAAAGTATGATTTGCTTCTAAAGTGACATTACTAAGGAGGTTTAATGAATGTTTAACTATCCAATTCTACAAATAATTATTACATATTTCCTAAATTAGGAAAAATAAACAAATTGCTTTTTCTTTTTAAAAATTATGCCATAGCACAGTTCTTTTCTATTTAGCAGAGCTGTTCCATTATTTACAGGAGACAACATGTACATGCTGCCTATGACACATTTTTAGGCTTTTCTTGTGTATAATTCTGGTTTCGAGAGACCAGGAATACTTCCCAAAGAACACAAAGCTCTGACAGATGGACAAGAGGTGGAATTTCCATTGTCGAAGACTGTAGTTCAAGATAATCTCTCTTCCACTTGCACACACTTCTTCAACAAGTCAAATTTCTACGGAATTCCACAAAAAGAATCCTAGTTATGCCTTAAACCCAATCCAAATATAAAAGGTACAACCAAATTTCTCCTAGAAAATAACTGGTAACCAGAACACTTCAAAGAGCAGCATTCATCAGAAACAGGACCCAATATTACCATTTCATTATACCTCATTTGCATCTTCTAAATGCAAATTAAAACCAGGGGAAATGCCAAAGCTCCTTTCATGAATACAGTTGGATCATAGCTTCAGCAATGGACAGCTTCCAAGAAAATGCTGTGGTATGACCAGATACTACAGCAATCAGAGCACTGGAAGATGTTAACAGGGGGAGTGGAGGGGGAAGTACATAAACAAAAAAAGATGACACTTTAATACTACCATAAAACCACATTCCTATTTAATTGAAGAAAAACACAACGATGGACATCATAAAGATAAAAGATCTCTAATTCCGTACCCCATGTATTTCCTGCTTTCCAAGCGTGCTCTGGCAACAACAGAGTAGGAAAGAAGGCAAGCTCAAAAACTGAGCATACATAATGCCTTGATTTAGAAGTCATTTTAAATGAAGAACTAAGATAGAAAGAGAGATTTTCACGTGTGCAACATGGAAGCCTGCAAAATACAGCACACACCTAGTAACTTTTATTGTGTTTGGGTCAGGCTCATTTGTAGAACAGAAGTTAATGAAACTGTCCAGTGTTACCTCAGAGATCCACCAATTGCAATCAAGACTAGATCGTCATAAAGATTGAGAATAATAGTAATAACAAAAATCCATCATCATCACACTGCAAAATTCAAGTAAAAATATGCCAACTAAAACCTCTTCAATCTTCAAAGAATTTAATTTCCTCTTCTGAAACCTATTAGAATTCACAGTCCAAATGAGTTACAGATTCAGAAGATTAATCTAGCTGATATTTTGATCCTAAGGGTTAATAATAATCAACTTTTAAGGCACAACAGGACAAAGATGCAGGTGATTTGCCCAAATATAATTAATATATCAAATTCATATGAAGCTTTCAGATTGTCCCCACCCCAGTAAAACACAAATCGATCATTACTGCTCTGTCCTTTGTTCTGTTCCCATTTTTCTCTCATTCTCATTTGGCCTTATAAAACATTTGAGATTGATCTTAAAAATCTGTTAAGCTACCACTGTCTTCTCAATAGACAATAGGGCAAGATTTAAGACTCTGTAATACTTTACCTCAAATGCAAATGTGCAAATTCTGAAATGTCAGTACGGATCACATTTATCTGTTCTGAAATACCATAGCTCTAACTGTATGTAACACCATTAGTACTGCTTGTTGACTGCTTATTAGATTTGTCTTAATAAAGATTGAAAAATATCTTTTAATCTGTGTTTGAACCTAGATGGGACTTTCACAAGGACTGGAAGATATTACAGTGTTTTAACGCATGCAGTGTTTTCCCCACAAAATTCAAGGCGAGATGCACATACAGTTCATTACTTTAGCAACTAACTTTTCTGCCTGTATTGCAGAAAACCATCAAGTTCAATATGCAGCCAAGTTCCTATTGGCAACAGCCAATATGAAAGACTAGAACAGCTTAATGCATTTCAGGACCAAGTGGGATCATTACATGGAATTTTCTTAACATCAGAAGATTCTGTGACACTGTTTACCAGGAACATACCCCATCTTAAGAAATCTACTTTCAGTTGCCTCTGCTACTTTTATTTGGACAAGTTTATCACAAAAAATATCCATCCCATGTTTTCCAGTAAAGATTTAATTTAATTTAATTTAATCCCTGCTATTCAAAATCCTGCTATAAATAGCTGGTGAGGTAGAATACAAGCTGACTTTTTTCCCTCCGAACATTTTTCAGTAAGAAGTAGAAAACAAAATTATCTAACCCTTTCCTTGAACTTCTTCATAATTTCTGAAGATCTCATGCTAATGAAACTCATCCTTTGACTACTAACTTCTAATGTAATTTTTATGTTATCAGATCCCTCTCTTCACTAAAATCTACAATAAATTGAAAACAAGCTGCAAAGCGAAACAGACTGTACCTCAAATTTGAAGTTGAATGTCTCGGTTTTTTCATTCTACAGCCATGCTATTAAAAAGCAGACAAATTAGAAATGCTATTTCCAAGCTGATGTCATTTATATTTTCTACAAATGATCAAAAACTGTTAAAATGTTTCATACCAACCACTAGATGGCTCAAATACCTCTTTCCATTTTATACGCTTATGCAATTTAAGAAGATTGTCAAGTTTATATTGTGTATTCTGCTACTTCTACACAATTTAATGCTGAGCAACATTTCAATTATATTTTACAAAACGTACAGGCCACAGTATTTTATTGATAGGTAATTGAGAAGGTAAAAATATATCTGTATGTACCTTTTTATGTAACTGAGATGACTGCATGTTGAAGACTTTTTGGTCTTGTTTGTTTTAAGCAATCAAGAAAAAAAAAATAAGTTAACCAATGAGGAAAACTCCACCGATTTCACAGACCTTCTATATTAACCCAAATAACTGGTTTATAGTGTCTTTGAAGCAGCAGATGGAAACAGATCCCCAACATTTGATGTGCTCTGTTCTCCAGCTATTTCAGGCCAAATTCACAACAAACCTTCTTCTCCATCTTCAACGATGCAGCCAGTGCTTCCGGCAGAAAGACATCAGACTAGACCACCACAGTTACACCTTATCTATAAACACAGGATCCAAAAAATGCACCTGTCCTGTGTAACAAGTGGCCATACTCACATTCAATTCATTTACAAATGGCCACCTTAGACTGACTCTAGAAACGTATAGCTAGCACATCTGGGTCCAGATATTTTTCACCAGCAACATACTTATCTGCCACAAGCAGTTGAGACCCTGTTATCGATTCCAAATTTGTGTTTTATAAACACAAGAATATACAAAGAAGTTATGCTTGCAAATGAAAATCTGTT
>NW_009224507.1:11425-11660 GCF_000690835.1 Fulmarus glacialis | reverse complement strand
AAAGAGTCAAAGCAGCCTCAGGGTAGCATCCAGTCGGGACCTTCCAACTTAAAAATGAAAAGGAACAGTTTTTGCCACAGTTTCATAGCATTGCTGATTCAGAAACATTCCCTAATACTGCCTCTCATTTTTGCTGATACAACCATTTCTAGAGTACTACAGCCAACTGGATGCCAGAACTGATCTGTTATTAATATGTAGATAAAAAAGGATTATTTTTAACTGGATCAGTTTC
>NW_009224507.1:0-11407 GCF_000690835.1 Fulmarus glacialis | reverse complement strand
CCCCCCCCCCCCAAAAACAACTGCATTAGCACAAGAGTAGAATGCAAGCAAAGTAAGTAAAAGCTCTTTAAGCCTACACTGCTACCAACAAAATGCATATCAAACCTACAATGACTTTTCAAATACTGTGAGTGAAATCCTAGATAAAAGATTTATACAGGCAATCTACGTTTAAAAAAAAAAAAAAAGCAATACTTTATTACTTCCTAAGCCACAAATAAGTGTTTGACTTGAGAGAAATCAACTTGTATGAGTTAGTACAAGATGGATAAAAACATGAAATAACATCACAGCCTGCCTGTTAGCCTTCTCCAAGCAGGTCCTTAACCACTGAGACACGTAGGCAAATACACTATTTCTTCTTTATGACTCTAAGGGGCAGGGTCAGATGTAAGGAAAATAATCCATTTATTTCTTTAAAAAGTTGATAATACTTAGACAGAAATCAGAGTGTATCCCACCATACTACGAAATAAAAAACAAAACAGGAGAAACAAAGTCCCCATGCAGTTGGTTGGTGGAAGTCTGAAGGAAAACTATAGAAAAAAGAGGAAGTTCATCACCGTTGTGAGTCCAGTGACTGTTTTTCATTTGCTTACTATTGCCAGGAATCAAAAAGTCTTTGATGACATGTTAAAATTGCTTCCAGCAGGTCTCTGAAAGCCCCTTCCACAGCTGCCCAAGTTCCAGTGGAACCTGCAGTCCAGCCCACGTCACACCAGGCTGCAGAAGACGCACATGGGCAGGGGGCCACTGCTCTTCAGAAAACCTAACTAAGAAAACAAGGTTTGACAGTTTAGGTTGCATCCTGTGGTCACAGGGTCTCTCAGCCACCTGTTCAAAGCAAAAGAACAGTTTTTGTGTTCAAATGTGTGAATATGTTTATTTCTTTATTGAAAAAATGAAAGATGAAGTTTTGACACTATCGTGCCTAATACTTCCTCCTGACACTACTCCAATATGTAATAACAGTTCCCTGGAGAATATGTACCGCATAAAAAATTCCACTCAGGCTCTTGTACATAAACAGCTATATGCCTTTGGGAGCTGACAAGCTCTAGCAGTTCCAGTCACAAAGACTATAAGTGTTTGGGAGAAAGAGGGCAGGGTTCAAATAAAATTTGTTTAGATTTGTATAAACATGAAAAAGAGAGCTACCTATCTACATATTCTACACATTCCCAACAGCTGCAAAAATACTAAGATCCCTGTAAGCAGTGAATTACAAATTAGTATCATTAGTTTTGGCTTCTTCAAGGTCTTCAAGAAATTTTACAGTACCTGAAAAATCATTAGGTTTATACAGGTTCTTTAAAATACAGCTATATGTAACATGCTTGAATGACCCTGCCTCTTGAGCAATAATCACAATAGTCAAAAAATTGTTACTGGGTGTGTGCCTGCATCCCAGCAGCCATGTGGAAGCAATTAATATATAAAAGTCATTATTCCTGTGACAAATATATTCTGGCATATATAACAGATTAATTAATGTAACATCTGGGTAAATAACTACAAAGTAATTTCATCCTGTTTTTAAGAAGTTTATCTTTTCAGAGAGTATTACCAAAATACATGTACTCCTTGTAAAAGAAAACCGGCTAATATCTTTCTTAATTCCTAAGAAATACTCTCTTTTTTTTCTTCCTTTCACAGAAAAGTTCTTAAGAAAGTGAAGCAGAAAAAACAAAAAAAACCCAAATAAAAACCAAATAAACAAAAATCCCACACCATCCACAAAGTAAAACAAAGATTTTTTTTTTTTTTTTTTTTTTTCTTGTAAGTGGTACCTATCTTTGAAATTACTAATCTCCCCTCCCCATCCTGCTCCCTTCTCGTCTCCTCTTTAGGAAACACAGTAGATTTGTCCATAGCCTTTGCAATTCCCCACCAGTGCTGCATTTCCTTATTCCTTACAGCTCCCCTCTGAATGAACACTACTCTTTCAACTTCTCTGAAATATTGCTGTCCCACCACTTTCACTCATGGACTAAGACACATATGGCAAAACCTGCTTAAACAAGCTGAAGAGGGAGTCTAGTTCCATCACTGTCCATCAAGTGGCTTTCCAGCACTATCTGTAAAAAAGCTTCCCATCACACAGGGAAGGACAGGGTACATCAAGACAAGACTACTAGTCAATTATCAAAACCCACATAGAGTAACTAATTCAAGATACATTAATAAATTCAAAACCCCTTGAGTAATACACTGTGCCACAATCACTTTATAAGGAGCACTTTAATATAAAAGACAAAATGATAAAGCAACATTACATAACTCAAAACCTCTTCATTAATGATGGAATATATGTAGTTTTGTAAACTGGATATTCCTTTATCCATAACTAAATTTAGGTCCTTAGCAAAATGGAATACTGATCAACTAGTGTACCTCCTCAAATTTGTCATTATAACAGCCAGCCAAGCAAATAAATAGTGATTGTTGCTATGTGTGTCTGACTTATGGGCCTTCCACTGAAGGTTGTAAAATTTCACTTGATGTAAACATCTTAATTTTCCACTTGATACAAATATTTTCAGTAATTTAAGTATTTTAACAGAAAATAGTATTTTTCTGAAATGAATCAAGTGAGCAAAGGTGTTGTGCAACACACAAAGACTAAATTCACCTTGAAAGACATCTGGAAGATTCATCTAACCAAACTTAATACTCTCCCTACAGATGCCCTGAATGCTGTTAACAATCACAAAGTTTCTAATTTATTTTGTATGATACATGATTTAAAAAAATCATGCTGGCTTATGGTCAACTTGTCCACCAAGACCCCCAGGATCTTTTCTGCAAAGCTGCTTTCCAGCCAGTCAGCCTCCAGCCTGTGCTGGTGCATTGGGTTATTCGTCCATAGATACAAGATTTGGCATCTCCGTTTACTGAACTCCATGAGGCTCCTGTAGGCTGTTCAGGTCCCTCTGAACAGAAGCACAACTACGTGGTCTCTTCCTAGTTTTGTATTCTCTGCAAACTTGCTGAAGGTGCACTCTACCCCATAATGCAGGTCATTAACTGAAGATGCTGAAGAACCGTGGCCTCACTATCCACCCCAGGGGTACACCACTAGTGGCTGGCCTCCAGCTGGACTTTGGATGCTGATCACAATCCTTTGAGCCCAGGTTAGCCAGTTTTCAGTTTGCCACACTGACCACTTATCTAGTCTGTACTTCATCGGTTTGTCTATGAGCATATTATGGGAGACCGTGTGGAAAGCCTTACTAAAGTAAGCACAGACAATATCCATGGCTCTCACCCCTTCCACCAAGCTAATCATTGTGTTGCAAATGGCTATCAGGTTCATCAAGCATAATTTCCCCTTCATAAATCCATGCTGATTACTTCCAGTGACTTGCCTGCCCTGAGTCTGTTTGGAAATAATTTCCAGGATAATTTGCTCTATCACCTTCCCAAGGATGGAGGTGAGGCTGACCGGCCTGTAGTTCCCTGGATCCTTCTTCTTGTCCTTCTTGAAGACAGGAGTGACATTTGCTTTCTTCCAGACCTCAGGAACCTTCCCCCATCACCATGACCTTTCTAGGATAATTGAGATTAGTCTCACAGTGACATGGGTGAGCTCCCTCAGCACTCATTGATGCATCCTATCAGGTCCCATGGACTTGTAGATATCCAGTCTGTTTAAACGTTCCCAAATTTGATCCTCCTCTACTGAGAGCAAGTCTTCCTGGGTCCAGACCTTCCCACTGGTCTCAAGGGTCTTGGAATCCTGAAGGCAAGTCCTACCAGTAAAGACCAAGGCGAAGAAGGCATTAAGTACCTCGGTCTTTTCCATATCCTTTGTTACCTGCCCCATTCAGCAGCACACTCACATATTCCTTCATCTTCCTTTCGCTGCTGATATACTTGTAGAAACCCTTCTTGTTGCCCTTCACATCCCTCACCAAATTCAACTCCATGTGGGCTTTGACTTTCCTTATGCGACCCCTGAATGCTTGGACAATGTCTCTATATTTCTCCTGAGTCATCTATTCTTACTTTCACCTCTTGTATTCTTCCTTTTTATGCCTGAATTTTGTCAGGAGCATCTTGCTCATCCATGCAGGATTCCTTTCCTTTTTATCTAACTTTCTGCAAGTCAGGATGGACTATTCTTGAGCTCAGAGAAAGTTATTCTTGAAAACTAACAAGCTCTCATGGACCCCTCTTCTCTCCAGGGCCATGTCCAAGGGATTCTTCCAAGCTGATCCCCAAGCAGACCAAGGTCTCCTCTCCTAAGTCCAGGATTTTGATTCTACTAATTGCCTTGTTCCCTTGCCTCAGGATCCTGGACTCCATCATTCCACAGTCCCTGCAACATTTTCAATGTTGCCCTCAACCTTCAGACTCACCACCATATTCTTCCATGTTTGCAGGCATGAGATGAACAGACCGTCTCCCCTTGTTGGCTCCTCCATCAATTGTGTCACAAACTTGTCATCAATATACTTCAGAAAACTCCTGGATTGCTTGTACCCTACTGCATTGCCCTGCCAGCAGATACAAGGTTAAGCCCACTATTAGGACCAGTGTCTGCAAATGCAATGCTTCTTCCAGTTGTTGGAAGAAGGGCTCACCTATTACTTCTTGACCAGGTGGTCTGTAGCAGACAATCACCACAACGTCACTCACATTGGCCATCCACTAACCCTGACCCATAATCTCTCAACTGGCTTCTCAACTGTCCAAAAGCAGGGCTCCATGCATTCTAGCTGCTCTTTCATTAAGGGTTTCTCCCTCTCCTCACCTTCCCAGCCTGTCCTTCCTAAAGAACCTGTACCCATCCACTGCAGCGCTCCAGTTGCCTGAGCTATTGCACTGCATCTCTATGATCCCAGTGAGATCATAGCCCTGCAATTGCGTGTGGACCTCTAACTCCTCCCATTTTTCCCCATGCTGCATCTGTTTGCGTACAAGCACTTTAGAGAGGCACCTATTTCTGCTGATTTCCCAGAAAAGAGATTCCCCCATAATGCTGTCCTGTAGGTACTTCCTTATTTTGTCCATACCCTTGAGGTGGGGCCCCAATATTGATTAGCATAAGCAAATTAAACACAGAGCAGTTCTTCTCAACCTCTGTTTTTCTTTGACAACTACTGCTCTTATTTCATACCTATTAAAGGATTTGGGCTTTTCTCTTTTTCCAGCTAGATACGCTGACCTAATAAAAATTATTAGATCTTTTCACAAATGTTTTCAAAGTACAGAAATTAATGTCTGTTCATGAATACACACAAACATTACTGAAACATCTTTTTTGGAAGATGATATTTGGACAGTTTATTGAAATGTTTTATTCCCTTTTATATGGCAAGTGATCATCACTATTTATACCCATCATCTTCAAAACATTTTATGAAATAGAACTACTAGTATGGAATTTTACGTTCTTGATTCACCATTTTTCCAACCCTTTCCAGCAAAGATAGGAATCCCACTAAGTTTACAAGTAGCCCCATTATTTCCCTGTCAGTTTCTCACTGCTGGAGAATCACTACTGTGTTGGAAAAAAGCCTTAATATCATTAATTACACAACTGCTCTACCTGAGGCACTCCACATAAAATGGGAGTGGAACAAGCTGAATACACTACAGCATGAATGACTACAAAGTGATTCAAATACACACAAGCAAACCACTAAAAAAACCAAAGGAAAACGATCACAAAAATTAAGTGGCAAAAGTGGCAAAACTGTCTATAGTTGTTTCCTTGAATCTTAAGCCACATTGTGCTGGGCAGTAACTAGAACCAAGTTGAATCTGGAACTCTGCTTAATGGAAAAATTTTACATTGAGTTTTTAACCAAGTTCCCCAAGAATGCTGTTGCTACTTACATGTTGTTCTTTCCAGCTGAATAACTCTTGAACCTGTTAGCTGCCTTCAAATGAATTTTATAGAAAGCAAGACATCTCAAAGAAGAAAAACTTGAGGAATGTCACTGAAAATACCTGCTGGATAGAGAAAAGAGCCCCCAAACCAAGGCCTACTTTCTGAAAGCACATAGAGTTTAATTAGTCTCTCCTCTTTGGGAAGAGACACTTAGCCCATTAGCACAGATCTAAATTAAACATGCGCTTTTCCTGCTCAGAGCTGTCATAGGAAACAAGATGTCATTCAGGATGCTTCACTAGGAAAACTAGAGGAATTCCAGTTTGTGTGTGCTGACAAAGAGAAGTGGGAGAAGGGAGGACAGGAGGTGCAAAAGGACAACAGACAGCAGCCCGTCATTACTCAGGCTTCATTAGCTCTAGCATAAAAACAGTTTGTTCTGTAAACCGCAAACTGAACAAAATCCCACATTTGAAACAAAATTCTGAATATCAGCTTTAGAAAAAAAATCTCACTGGTCGCTTCTATTTTGACTCAATTTTTACGTTAGTGATCTGAAAATGGAAAATGTTACTGGATAGCATATTTTGGGGTATATATTCTATGTATTATTATAAATATATCAAATATTAAAATAAGAATGTGTTAATTTTTTAAAGATTTAATTGTTTTAAGTATCGAAATGCAAGATCATTGATTAATGGTTGCTAGTTAGATATCAAGCAATTATTACTGAAAATTATTTTCCAATTAAGACTGTAGTTGGTTTAGTAGTAATCACTAATTGGTGTTCTAATTGGTGATTTGCTGTTTTATTTGTTAGAATGTACAAATACTTAAAATAGGATACAACAGACAAGGCAGCAGGCCCACATGACAGGCAGCTGGGGGAGCAGACAAGATGGCCAGCAGCCAAGAGCAAAGCAAAGCAGCTGGGCAGCCCACCAACCATTCCCACAGAATATTTCAATTCCATCAAATAATCATTTCTTAACAGAAAACTGTACATCAGTAAATTTTCAGCCCACTCTGTGAATATATATACACTAGTGAGTTTAAGAGCCTTCGATTTCTAAAGGCAAAACAAACAAAGAAAAAAAATACAAACAAGCCAAATGATAGGACACTTCTTTCACTCACCACCATTTCTTCTCTGCTAATTCCACACTGCTCTACTTAGCTCTTTCTTCCTCTACTCCAGAGCTCAGCTTTCTTTCCCTCACTAATCCCTCTTCTTCTTACCATTATATCACTGCTGCTGTACCTGATGGTACTTAATTACATCTGTCAACGCTTTAACTTCTGAAAAATTAACTCTAAAAAACTGCAAACAGAAACATCACAACTGTCCTGAATCAGGAACCTGAATGTTTTTAAATCCATTAGTCTCTCCTCAGTTCTGACTATTACCTTATCTTACAAGGAAAAGTTATAAGAAACCTCTCAAAGTTGGTAGTTTTAAAGTCTTTTCCTCTGGGACGGTTTATTCCTAAACTCAGTTGCTTATGCAGTTAGCTGGTGCCCTGAAGGAGGAGGGGAGAGAGGACAGAAGAGGAGGGCCAAATTAACCCATGCCATAGTATGGGGATTTTCTCCTCCTCTGTTAATTTGACATCCTTTTGCAAGACTCTAGGGAGTTCTTATTTAAAGATACCTTGCTAACTTGAGTTCCACAAATTAATTTTACACTATAATTGCTGCTCCTCAGTGTGAGTGGATACCCCCTTACTCTCATACTAAAAGTCAGCAGAATCCCTTTCTAACCCATATACATGGTATGTGTTGATTCACCCTCCCTCCTGACTGTCTTCTCTGCAAACAGTTCTTGGATATACCCGTACCATTTATCTGAAATTTCATTCTGCTATTCTACATTTGAGAGGAGGATGATTAGATTCTAGCAAAATGTCAAGTTGAACTATACTTATGTTTTACATAAAAGCATGCTTTCCAGTATAGGCTTCTATATTGTTCTTTATTAAACTAAATATTGTTTGGGCTTCTAACTTTTTCTTCATACTCCCTACTTTTTCTGATACTCAGGTCAGTTTCGTGAACACCATCAGCTATGTATACATGAGACAGTGGATACAAATAGTTTCAAACACTTCCATTTAAAAATCTCAACATACTATATGAAATTCCACCTGCTATCTTAATTATCCATAATTTTTTTTGTACTTCTAAATTTCTATCATTCAATATACAAAATTTATCTTCTATTCTAGAAGATCAATATTCACTTTCACTTCCGATCATTAAAATCATTAAAATCATTAAAAATCAGTATTTAAAACCAGCCCCACATTTACAACTCTTTCTTATGACACTGTATAATGTACATCCATTTACGTTTATTTTCCTCGATCAAAGATGTGTTTTTTCCCCCTCACAACACAATTAACAACAATTTTCTACCACTTCAGAGAACATTAAGGACTGCTTAAACTTATATCCTGCATGCTACTTCCCATCTTCTCTGAATATGTGATTCCTCTCCAGTGTAATCTGAATCTCTATACCTTCTTATTTAAAGTAACAGTTTCAAAAAAGACTTTATAACTTTCTTACACATTGTCTTAAGGTCCAGTTATCTATTACAATGGAATTTCCATAAACAGGATCATTCTTTAATTGCAGATATCAAAAATGAAGTAAATTACACCCACAGAAAGACACAGACAGTTCTAAGGCATGAACACAATGATGTGGGCAGCTTCATAAACCTGTGATCATGGCCTTGCAGTCACCTAGCAGATCACAAAATGGGCAGGCATAAAGATCCTACCTTAAAATTATCAATACTCGTTACAGTATTTTGCTTAACCAAAGAAGAAACGTGTCTCTCAGATGTGCAGGAGAATGAATACTAACATGGGAAGATTATGTGAATTAAATAAGGGTACTTAAGTACTAGCCTGCTAGGACGAACTCCCAACATTAAAAAAAAAAAAAAAAAAATTATTCCTTGGGAGATACACCATAGCCATTGAAGGCCTGCTCTGACAGATAGGGAATATGACAGGCAGGGAGCCTAAAAAGCTCTCTTCACAATCAGTATCAGGGAAAAGGAGGGAATATGAACTCATTTTCTGGAAGGTCTAATTTGTGCTTGATGCCTTGCAGAAGCACTTAAGGTAATAAGTTTGTGGAACACTTCCCTCTTTTTAACATGCTTTCAACATCACATTTGATCCTGTTCTTAAACACAAACACATCCACTTCAGGATGTGCTTTAGGAAGCCCAGGCTGTATTTAATTGTTTAACGTGGTAATTAAATATCTGATTCTTTATCAACTGGTAAACATATTCTACCTCCCAATTTCTCTTAAGATTCCACAGAATGATAGCTATGCGTCTCAATCATTATTAAACCTGTCTAGTGCCTTCACTGTGTGACTGGCCTCCAATAAATACTTTTCAGGCCTAAAATTCAGATCCTCTTCAGTAAAACAAAGAGAATCCTCAGGCTAACAACCTGTTCCAGGCCTCCCCAAGCCTCTTAGAGAACTCTGCTGTCTGTGCAATATGCATGGGGTGAAAGGAATAAAATAGAAAATCCTACTTTATTTATATGCATTTAAATGAAGTGGGAGTTTCTATACCAAGAATTTTGAGTAACTTGGCTTTATGAGATCCATGTCTTAGGTTTTCTTACACACGGCCACTCACCCTTCATTCTCTGTTTCTAAAAGCAAAGTCTACCAAAGTGACTCGGGAGAAGAGGTATGCTTTTGGATTTAGATCAGTTTGATAACCCAGATCAATGAATTGCTGTTCATCTCACACTTGACTGACACAGCCCAGAGACAGGAAACTTTGTTCCACTTATGACAAAGTAATCCTTTGTCAACATGGCAGATCACATTCTTCCCAATAATTGCAAAACTGTCGACCACTTTCTTTCCACAGCCAGAACAGATGAGTTACCATGGAAAGAAGCAGTGCTTCAAGACAGAGCTCCAACACCTCAGTGATTCACTGTGTTCCAGCCAAATAACAAAGCGAAGTCCTACCCCCAGTACTTGCTCCCTGAACTTGAATCACCAAAATATCTCAAGACACGCACAGCATCTCGCAGTTTGTATGTACAGGCTGTAAGACTAAGAACATGTAACTAAAACTAGAATACCAGGAAAAGATAAAAATCAAGGTTTGGAGAGGTTAGTTAACAGGGAACATGGGAAGATGCCATGGAGTAACATGTCTATGTAAAATACCAGAATTAGCAAAACCCTTGAACAGTAGCATTTTAAAAAATCCAAAATATCAATTGTGTTCCTTTAGAGACATTTTTATTTTGTATTTTTTTTTTCCAAGGCGGCACTTAATATTCATTCTCAGTTCAAGACTAGTTGCCTTCCTGTGGCATCACTCATCTAGGTTTGTCTTGAACTCAGAAGTGACAGTCCCCATCTTTTTTTGCTTCAGTTTTCTCTTTACTCAAAGCCCAGGTCAGAAAAATTCACCAGCAAGGAGTACCTACATGTTCTCTTTCTATAAAAGCCAGTGTTATAGCCATCGTGATCAAGGAGAGACTCCCAAGGAATTCATTTGACATCAATGCACAGGGAAGAAAATTTAGGATAGAAAAAGGCTGACATTCCTCTGAAAGACATTGAGTAAAGTGGAAGTGCCTTCAAGACAAGCTTTTCTTGAGAACTTATTTACAAGTTTCAGACAGATAGAGGGCTCTGTTTGCCTAGATTTTGAGATCAGAAACAGAATTGAGACAGGGTTATAATGCTCCATTATGAACTAGATGGATGATTTCATTTATGTTATTATATTTTTATGGATTTCAGAGAGAGAGAGAAGAGGATGAAGTCTACTGAAATTCTTGGACAGCTCCACAGAGTAATTTCGCTCTAGACAACATCCAATGGTTGCATTTTATCAGAAAATCATCCTTCCTCTCAAACAGGTAGAGACTATGTCACTAAATGGAAACATAACTCCGAGTAGGTGATCCTGGAGGGAGGGAGCAGGCTATCATACAATTCAGCAGTAACATTTAACTTTTAAAATGTTGCTGTTGAAGTTACTGCTAAGAGTAACTTCATTCACTTTTCTATCATTATTTTAAGCCTTCCCCTCTCAAGAACACCCTCCCAACCTCCAGTGATTTGTGGTTCAGAGGTTTCTAAAGCCAGACAAAATGTCTTCATATTTAATTGCTCTTAATGGATTCTTCTTCCCTGAATTTGTCCAGCTGCTTTCTGAAACCATTAAAACATTGTGAGTCTGCAGCATTCTGCAAAACTGATGCAACTTTCTATACAACGAGTGATACGAAAACTTCTGGAAGACACAGTAAGCATGAATTTCCTGCAGCAATTGACAACAGAACAGAAAACACAGAAAATACCACCCTCAGCACTAGTCTCGTTTAAAGAGATTCCCCCTTCTCTGTCACTACTATGGGTTTTCACCCCGTAGCTATAATGAAAATGGTCATTCTGAATGATTATCAGTTTATCTTCTTTTCTTTCCAAAAACAAAGTTCAAGCTAACTGCACATATGACTGAATCCCTCCCTTCTTTTTTTCTCCCCACCCCCACCCCCC
>NW_009224506.1:31869-57498 GCF_000690835.1 Fulmarus glacialis | reverse complement strand
GGGTTAAACCACGACAGTGGGGAAGGAGGCAGAAGGACCTCACGCTCTTGTCAGAAGCCTCAAGGCTTCCTTTCGCTTCACCGGGAGGGCATCACTGGTGGCAGCAGGAGTACAAAACAGTAAGACAAGAAGTTAAACCCTACTGGTCTTAGGGACCAGTAATGGAATTAACTTACATCCTTCCAGAACGCCTTGGCATTGCAGAAAGTCCCAGGGAGTAACTCAAGCTGAAATTCCACATTACACA
Source organism: Fulmarus glacialis (assembly GCF_000690835.1). Taxonomy (NCBI): domain Eukaryota; kingdom Metazoa; phylum Chordata; class Aves; order Procellariiformes; family Procellariidae; genus Fulmarus; species Fulmarus glacialis. The sequence continues at coordinate 57,251 of NW_009224506.1, read as the reverse complement.
GAGTAACAGACAGTATTGGAAAACACGTTTAGTGATGTGTATGGGCCAAGAATGAGTGAGAAGGGACTGATGTCGTCTTCTCTTATGCACAGGCCACTCTGAAGATCCTCAAAATTTTTCGTTCTTCCTGCATCTACAAAATCTTTTTTTTTTTTTCCTTTATCAGCAGGTGACTAAGAACAAGGAGAAAAATGGGACAATATGTGGTAAGTGACTGCCCACCTTAGGAAATACAAAGCCTAAAATAATACATAAAGAGAAACGAAGACTAGCTTCTGACACCAATTTTTGGGGCTTTAAGAAGGAAAAATGAACCAAAGGGTCAAACTTAATTAACATGCGATTATCAGCAGGATTAGATATAGAGAGCTCAGTCCCATTTTGAAACCCTTGAGAGTCAGTGGACAGACTCCTACCAACTTCAGCAGTTTCTGAATGAATGAATGCCCAGGAACAAAATTCTGCTTCCTTTTGGACTGGTAGATTTGCACACTGATTTTGGCCTAATGGATGTCAGAGAACAACGTGGGATGAAGAGTTGCTCTTGCACAGGAGGAATAGTCCCAACACTGATACTGGTTTTCTCATCTTTCTAAAAAGGCTGACAAGCATTTGAACTAACACTGCACTGGACTTGCATTGTGCAAATGGTAACAGGAATAGCAGAAACTAGGAATTCATGACACATAATGGTACGAATACTGTCATAGCACAGTAACAGCTCACCCTAGGAGTACTTTATTTTTTAAAGTCCATGGGATAAAGTAAAACATGAAGGGGAAAAAAATGCCTCTCAAATTCAAGGTCAAATTCTTCACACAGTTACAAGGAAAAAGTGCCATCTGTTATCAGTTGTATGTATTCCTTGAAGCATGAATTTTTAATGTACTTCCCAAAGTTTTATTTTCTGAACTTTAAAAACTATGTATTTACTTTTTCGTACATTAATCTTACTTGCAGCATACAAATGGTTCAAAATTAGTGACTCAAAGCTACTCTTCGAGGAAAAAAAGTTAAGATTCTAAGTTTTTCCTATCCAAGTACAGTTTTTAGCTGTAAAACAAAACCCGACCAATTGGAACTCAAAATTGCTTTAGGCAAATATGTATGAGAGAGAAAAATGGGAGAGGGATCTGGGATGTTTCATATGTTAACTGATTTTCACACACTGCACAACTTTTAAATTAGTCTTCTGATATCCAAAACCTATTTGCTTTATAGTACTGTAAGATGAATCAGTATTTGTCTGGCTTGAAAATCTCAAGTACAGCATATTATATCAAGTACAGCATGTATATATAGAAGTTCATCTATACAATACAAACATCTCTACTACATTCCCTTAAGGATTTCATCTGCAAACGAGAGTCTGCATTCTCATCCAAGAGTTATTTGCACATAGCACAATGTGTGGCTTTATCTCTATGATTCTACCCCAGACAGAAAAACTAATTTCAAGCAAGACTGTAAATAAGATATCAAGTAAGTTATTCAGTCTTTTTTGTTGTTGTTAAACTCAAGCAAACACCTCCCCTCCCAAAACTTCTTTACTTTCAAGTGGGTTTGTTTCCATATCTAGCTCAAACTGCAGATGTAGCAATTCATATTTCATAACCATTATTTTTCTGCTCCTCTTAAAAGCATTACTGCATCCTGACAACAGCAGCACAGCAAAGGAACAGATAAAGAGTGCCCCAACTAGTTTCCAAAAAACATAAAGTATTTCCATAAAAAAGTCCTTGATCTAAATTTGACATGTGACACATTGCTGTTGGTACAGAAAGTGTTTTGAAAGACTCCATATAAATGCTTTGTGTTAAGAAACCATTTGTGGGGGGTTTTTTTAGGGGGTTTTGGTTTTATTTTTTTCAAGTTACTGTCAGTTTTTACAACAATCAATGGATCAGAATCAACCTTGAAATGTCTAACATATGTCTAAACCCAGGAAAGTTGTTTTGGTTTGTGTTTCTTTTTTTAAAAGGAACAAGAAAAGGAAGATTCTATGATAACGTTTTTGCGTTACAAGAGGCTTCATCTGGAAGCGCTGTTCCGAGCTCCTCTGGGAGGATACTGCAGCATCTCCATCACCAGTCCTCAGAACAGACATAGGCTTTGCGAGACCCAGCCTATGTATTACACTGAAGAAAATGGCTTTCAAATAGTCTAGAAATGGTCTACAACAGCTCCACAACTGAGTTTAATCAGTTCCATGCTATGAATAATGATACCTACAACCACACAAGTTATACACGGAAGCACTGGGATGGTAATGGTCTCTCCATAGATCAGATTAATGCATTTAGGTTACTCAGCACTGGGTTTTTCCCCCACTTGGAGAAAAACATTCCTGAAAGAGCCTCTAGGACCCCCCTAGCTGTGTTACTGCTAAATGACACGTGGTCATCTGAGACATGCACACATCAATTCAAAACATGCTTACATATAAATCTGTAAACAACTTTTTACATGGTATGGTTTCCATGCATATTTAGCACATGTCCAACATTATACTAGTATAAGACCTGATTCTGCACCATAATTTCCCCCAAGAATCACTCAACCCTTCACGTCAGCATATGATGCCTCTGGGTTTTGCACAAGAACTCCCTCCAAAGCAGAGGGCTGAGGGAACAACAGTGGCACCACTTTGCCCTACACCAACAACCACAGGCAAATCAAGTCAGCACTTGCAAAGGGATGGATCAAGAGAACAAAGAAACTACTACCTGAGCATTTCCATTTACAATATCATGTTCAGTCAAACTTTTGAATCACTCCTTGTCCTTGAGGTCAAGGAAGAGCTTTAAGGCAGAGAAGAAAACAGCAATGGTGATTTCATAAACCTGGTGTTACTCCCAAAGCCTTTGGTAAGGCTCAAGATGTCCAACTGAACTTAGGCTCGAGTGGTCTGCTATCTGAAAACCATAATAAACCAGATTTTACTTCCTCTCTGGTGAATAATAAAAACTATTAAAAATTGTGCCACTGACTCTGGAAACTGCTGATTTTGTTTTAAACTTGCCAGTTTCGAGACGGACCAGCATTTATGCTTCCCTCTTTTGGGAAAGGCTTGTCGGAAGGGCTTGTCTTAACGGTCACTTTGAAAGAAGGCAGCCAGATAACAGAAAAGCTCTGAGCCATTACTCTCTACTGAAAGTCAGCATTACGCACCTTTTTTAAATACTCCTTGAAAAGCCGTTTCTTGATAAAACAACCAGAAACTTTTCTGAGGTCTCCCTTTAATCAGGTATAACAAACATGGATTTAGGGCACAACTGCTACTTGCACAGCACTAGCTGTGAAGTCCTGATCAAGACTATAAAGGTTTAGATCTTACAAGCTTTCTGTCTGCAAAGCTCTTAATGAAGTTCATGAGATACCCGTACATGAAGGGTCTGGGCAACCAAGACATAACTGCACTGCATGAAGACACAGCCTCACACACAGCACAGAGACAGCAGAAGACCTGCACAGATTTAAGTGGTATATAGACTCATGCTACCTTTCCATAAGGAAGTGCATTTCAACAGCATTTCAACTTAAAACCAAAGGACTGATACTCGGCTCTTAACTTGTATTCTTGCCACTGGCATAACCCACTCTATCTTGCTCCTGTTTTGAGATGTCTGGCTGAAAAACAAAACACCGAGGAGAACTGAGGGCAAAGCAGATGGGAACTGCCAAGTTCGCACAATGCTGGCTCCCGGTTGAGGGGAAGGTGCAGAACTTTTACACTGCAGCTACAGAAAGCCATGATGGGAACCAGACTGCAGATTTAATGTCAAGCTGAACCACACAAAAAACCACAGGGATTTGCTCTTAAGTTACTTACTGGTGACCTGTAAAAAAACCAGGGGCACGGGTGTGGATGGAATTTCTGCTTTATGTTCAAAGAGTGTCTCTTGCACACACAGGTATTTCCAGAGCAAGGGGATGTTTTTCTTTTCCCCCACCCCCTTAATTTTTACATTTATGTCAAGAATATAAAGTTTTGCCTTCCCTGTAGTTCCTGGCAAACTCTGCAAGATCAGAGAGTTGGCAGAAGACCTTTCTCAGCCCTCATCTGTAGGACACACTGAATCCTGAACAAAGGCTGGTTTTTCCTTAACTGTCTCAACAAAGGAAAACAAAGATGAAGAGTTTCAAACAGTGATTAAACTCATCCTTCAAGTGCTCCTACTGTATTGTGCCACGTTGTTATAATCCTCCCTGATCCTCACTCCCCCCAAAAAAGAGAATCCTACAGCAAAAGGAAGAGATGAGATCTGGTATTTAACACGAGGGAGACGGCAAACTCCATTTCTGAAAGTTCATCTCACAATCTTCCGCCCCCCGAGTGACTTGCTGGTTTGTATTACAGATTTCTACCAAATCCAATCTGCTTCCAGTGCAGCTGAATTGAAAAAATAAAAACTAATCAAACAAAAAATGCCCACCCTTTTGCACGACGACAATAAAGCATTTACTAAACTAAAAATAAAGGTATTCCAGAGGACAGCTATTGGAACAGGCCTCCACAAATATTATTACAGCCCAGGAGAGGATTGAGACCCGCACAGGGTATTTCATAAATTAACATTAAACTTTCAACGTTTCAAAGTTAGGCCAAAAATAGAAAGGTTTGAGAACCAGGGGGAAAGGAAGAAGAGAAAAAGAAGGGTCAGCAACGAATAAAAAAAAAGCTCAGGATTACAACAATCTGGAACTTTCATCTAATTTGCCATTGATTTAGAAATACAGGTGTTCAGGCCAACTTCATATTCCTTATCACTGACAGATCACAAAGTACAAACACTTGATGCAGTTCATCTCTCAACACTAAGATTAAGTGCCAGTTCCGAAAGCGGTAGAGACCTTTCCCTCTAAATAATAAATCAATGCATCAATAATAGTAAGGAAAAAAATCACACAACGGCACAGTGGCAATTCTGAGAACACCACATCCAAATACAAGCAGCCATCAAGGATACGAGCACAGTCCCACAAGACAGTAATAGATCCCTTGAAAAGAGACTTGCATTGGGACAAAATGGGTTCGTTGGGGGGTGTGGTGTCTTAATTATGTGTAGAAGGCATTCTTGTTTTCAACTCCTATCTCAGAAAAAGTAATTTCCCAATTATCTTTTTTGCTTGAGAGAAATAAAGAACAAGCTTTGACAACGAGCCAGAGAACCAGACTGCGAGCCCTCCCAAACTAGCAGGCTCAGTGTTCTTGAAAAAAAGCTTTCCTGCAACTGTCTTAGATGTAAGCCATCTCGCTCAGACAGTTAACAACAAAAAGAGAGAGCTCAGGTTTAAAGAGGTTGACTAAATATTCCTTCCCTAGAGATCATTGTTTACTGTCCTCATTTTTCTGCCATGTGATCATCTCATTCAATTCTCTCGCTGCCCAGTCTCTTCCCGAAAGCATTTGGCAGTTGCGACCTGAGCTTTGGATGGAAAAACACAGCAAACCTTTACACATTGTGGAGCAAGAAAACACAAGCCCTGTGTTGGTTTTTTGGGGTTTTGTTTTGGTTTTTTATCTGTGGAAGGTCACCTTTAACCAAAAGCAGTGCTTTAAATACTGAGACCCACATACAGCTTTGTGATTAAAAGTCAAGTCACAAAAGCAGACTAGTGCCTATTAGTGGGGAGGAGCTTGAAGAGAAAGTGAAGAACACCCCATGGCATCAAAATGAGCAGGACAACCATGCAACACTTCATGCAGGTCACCAGTGAACATGGATGAGAACCAGGTAACACTTTGAGAACAGAGACCAGGTAGAGTGGTACGACTGTGGACACACCTCAGTTACACAGAGAGACTGCTTACCCTCGGTTTTAGTGGTAGTACCATCTTTAGGCAAATTAAAAAAAATAAGGAAAGGTTAATAGGGAAAATTAGTAACATCAGCAGAAGTGGGCACTATATATTAGCTATAGAAATATGAAAAAAAAACCACAATTAAAGAAATGGAAAAAGTTTGAGCAGCAAATCAAAGCTTGATGTATCTGAAGAACACACTTGCAGGTTTTCCCTCCTGCAATAACCAACCTTTGCCAAACTCCATTTTCTTTGTTTGCCTCACCATTTCTCTCATAGGAATTCGCAGGTGACAAATGTCCCTACTAGCTCAAAAGGAAGCAGGCTCCTTTAGGAGCAGCCATGTTTGCATCACTTCGAATGCATTTGCTGCTTTTCTCCCACAGTCTGTTTTAAGAGCAAGACTAACACTGCATTCAGTCTCCCAGCTTCAAGGACAAAGCCAACTTTAGTAGATACTTCCCCCCCTCTTCCGTTCTTCCTTGTGACATAGGATTGTTCGAAAGCAGTTTTGCCACTGAAGCCAGTATGCAGCATGACTGAAAAATGGTTGCATCTGTAAGCTGAAAAGCACGCTATTATGCGATCAACGTCATATTCTGTGTTACATTTTCTCTGCAATGTATCTAAATCTCAAACCAAGTATGAGCAATTTAAATCAGAATAAGAATTCAACTTCTGAACCAAATACAACCCACTCATTTAAGCCAAGGTAAAGTATTTCAGATATGAAAGAACCCTGTCTACAAAAGGAATCTATAGAAACCATCCCTATATAATTCACCAAACCTATTTTATCAGACTGAAGACCAATTCCCTTACAGTAAGGAGAAGCACCTTTTCAACTGACTCAGTGAAGACAATCTGCACAGCTTAAATCAAGATCACCGATTTTTGATTTTTCTTCCTCTTGTAAAGGTAAACCGATGAGAAGTCTGGAATTAGATTAGCATGAAACCAGCAGAATGAGAAACTAGCTCAGATGATCAGCCTAACTCATAACGGAGTGGAAGTTCTGCAAATACGGTGTCAATCACTGCCTTGCATTTCCTCCTCCATGCCTCCTTCAACAGCATCTCCAGGAGAGAAAGATCAAATGCAAACTTTATTGTAAGAAACCCTGGGGCACCTGAAAGTGATATACGATGCTTTGAGAGAAAAATGTGAGGTGGCTATAATCCAAAAAGAGTCAGCATAAGGAACAGATACTTATATCCTGTGTGGTGAAACGGGAAGGCAGACTTCTCTTTACTTCTATATCTTTCTCTTTTGTAAAACAGAAAGTGATCAAACTCAACTAAGATGTACTATTCAAAGCATAAAACAATTAATGGAAAACCAGTTTCAGGAAAGGAGGGAAGGAAGAGAAGCGAAAGAGACAGGAGAAAATGTCAAAAGGAAATGCTCAGTAAGTATTTTCCTCAACAACGTCCCAGAATCGGAGTAAGATCTGCTCTTCCCCAGAAAGAAGAGTGAGACGCAGACTACTAAACAATTCAAAACCTAAGAAGTTGCTTCAAGTCAGTTCTGTTGCAAATTTTTTCCTTAATCCCAACGGGCAAGAGATTGCACACTGATCCTGGAGAGCTGGTAACTATCTCAGAGATATGTTCTTCTACTTAGAGTTTAATATTAAAATAAAATTATGAGGCACTTTCTCTAGTAAAGAAAACTAACTGCAAGAGTAGAAGAACATGTAGATTTACCTAGTGATGCGTATGAGCCTGGGGGTAAGGCTGCAGCAGAACTGAAGGGGGTGGATGCTCCAGAAGACGTCACTTTTGACTTGGCACTAGCTGCTGCATTCACATCGACGTCACTGCGGGATCGCTGCAGAGATCCTGGTGTTGACACAGATTTTGTACTTACTGTAGATGCTGCAGGTGGGAGTGGGAGATCCAGAATAAAGAAGATTAATTTTTTGAGCTCTGTGCTTCAAAGAACCTGACAAGCAGTTTAATGTACTATTTTTAACACTCCCTGCTGGCACTGAAATACTTCAACTAAGAATGCTTTATCAGGGCAATGTGGGCTTCCCCACACTGCCTGCAAAGATATTTCAATGCTGACCTGATGCTACCTCTAAGAACTTTATCAGACACTAACCTAAATGCTGAGATCAAAAAGGCTGCCAGGCCAGTAATAAAGAAATTTCTAACAGAACCTAGATGGGAAAGTTCAACCACAGTACCCATCACCAGCCTGTGAGTTGCTGGCCAAAACAGACCTGCAGGTCCTTCAGTCCAGGTTCTACTAACTTCCTTCCCAACACCTCATCTTCTCATGAGGACTGCTGTTCCCATCACTTGTTGATGCTTACCCTCTTAAGCATGAAGCTTGTCTATTCAGCTGCAAGCAAACATGCATTTGTGTGCACAGTCAAGTAGGTTCCACACCAATATCTCCTTGAATCAAAGGTCTCAGTAGGGTGTAGTGTATACACAAACCAGCCAGAACCCAATCTTGGTCAGGTTAGAAGGCAGCTTATCTTCTACCAAGAAAGTTTTGTCTGTTATATTCTGTATTAAAATTTATTATTTAGATTATTGTATGCATTTACGTAGGACAGAAAAGCTGCACCCAATTATTCCATCTAATAGTAAAAACACATTATCAACGAGATGGACTTTAACACTGTAGGACTTGTGTGCAGACAATGCCTCCAGTAAGTGCTGAAACCACAGAAAATAAATGACAGAAAATTGTAAAGCTGAATGCACCATTAGACTATGTAGCTATATGTCTTAGCATCAGCGGTAGTTTATTCTAGCTACTGCACAGCTAAACATACCTTGGCTACAATTTTCAAGGCTTTTTAGCCTTCCCTACAGGTGCAAGCAGTAACAGATTTATTAACTTTCAAAAGCATCATTATATCAGCAGTTGATGCACAGAATGTGGTGTGCGGCCCAAAACTAATTAAAAATTTTACATAATAAGTTGCCATCTTAAGGAGCAGTAAATAGTGATCAAAGTTGTTTTTTGCATATTATAGTGTCTGAAATTCTCATTTTAATTCATCACACTTCCTCAGCAACACCTGAGCGCCTTTTTCAGCTCCTGTTCTCACCTCTAGATGTAGTACTTCCAGTAGGACTTCTTTTGGCAGACAATGGACGGCTAGAAGTTAATATAAATATTTATTAAAATAGAGCTGGTATTTCATAGTCATCAGTAACAGTGCTACTCTGTTCCCTCAGTACTCAATTGAGTTAATAGTAAGTTATTTATATATAGGAATAGACTAACAAAGCTTACTGATCAAGAATAAATACAGCACCACCATGAAATTGTTTACAAAAGCACTAAGAAAAAAATTAGCACGCACATTATTTGAGCAAGAAGAGATTTTTAAGAACACTTTTTGTAGATTTAAAAAGTTACAGCAATAAGTTATGGATATTTTTCATGTAGGTCTATCACTTAAATTGCAGACATTTGGATCCTAAGTTGACTGTATCTCTAAGAGAAGCTAAAATATATACATTCAACAGAAGAGTTACATATTCATTTTGCAGTTACAACTCAAATTTAGTTTACTCATTTTTTTTTTTCTTATATGGAAAGAGGCAGACTTACACCTGTAGGATCAATGCTAAACACAGAATTTTAATCCAAGCATTTTTTAATCACACCTGGAAGGAATGACTAACAGTATCTGCTGAGCATAAAAAGCTTCCTAGGAAATTATTTATGGAGTCAAGATAATGATTTTTTTTTTTTTTAAAGCCAGTAATGGGTTTTGCTGGCTTTTTATTTTAATACAATGTTAACTAAAAAAAAAAAAATTTTGGAATAACCAAGTGTTGAGGCCAAACAATGAGACAAAGCAATGTGATGGCTCCCTCCAATTCAATGGAGCTATCTGCAGTTGTTTAAATCGAGAGGCAATGACTTACTTGAGACTCTCCTGGGAGCTGGAGGAGGAGCGATCCGACTGGGGCAAGGACACGATGCTGTCAGAGTTCTTCAAATGCGACTGCAGGGCCTTCTGGTAGGAAGACTCCAAGGTGTGGTACAAATGCTCTGCCTCTCGGCTGAAGTGACTGTGGAAACCCCAGTAACACCTGGAAGCAAGGCACAATACCGTTAACATTTCCTTGTTGTGTTTCAGGGGGCAGTGGAGCACAGGTACAGTCAGAGCCCTTTTCACTACTGGCATTAGTGGACTCATTAGCCCAGTCATTTCAACCATCTACTGCCCCGATGACACACTTAAGACATATCACTTTCTTCAACTCATTGTATGTGCGGCTCAAACAGCCACACAGAAGACAAACCAAATGAAAATAAGAAGAAAAGAACGTTGGTGCGTTGTAAAAACACAAATAGTCAAAAAAGCTTTATTACAGAAGAAACCCTCATCCCTCCGGCTGTCTACCGTATATGGGAGATGGTAGACCCACTGGACTGATACTAGGTTGGGACTGGGAGGTCAGTAGCTACTTCAAAAACAGGCCACACATGCGTGGGCCTGACTCAGGAAAGCACCAGCTGGTGTTGTTCTCTTCCTTAAGTTTAACAAACAGCTCTTCTACAATGCTGCAGAGACAAATCTTCTGTACTGAGTTGAGGCTGTTGACTGTCTTTTTGGGAAGAAATAACAAGGAAAAGGAAACAGATGCTCCTATAGACTTCCAATCAGTGGCATGCTGAAAATAAAAGAGCATTTTAAGATGAGGGAAGAATTCCTCTCTGGTCCAAATCTCCTGGCTGATGGCTAACCACCATTCACTCTCCTGACAAAGGAGATGAAGACTCTCAGCACTTTTCAGGGGGCAACTAATGGGCAGTTTAAGAGTGAGATCGTTAGCTCAAATGAATCAAGAATTGTTTGTGTGTGACAGTCAGTCCTCAGAGAAGTCACATGCACTCTTGCATAACTAGAAGAAAATTTCTGTCTTACAATCAGCCATACTGTTGATTAAGAAACATGGGAAGAGAGAATTAAGCATGCTCTCTGAAGTCACATGCCATTCTCCTTGCTGTCTATTCAGCTTAACTAGTCACCTGCTGTGAAGTCTCAGTGCCTACTGTATTTTTCAGTGATGGACACGTTCCCTTTCAAAAGGATTTAAACAGTCCTACTGTGAAACACCTCCGCCTATAAGCATTTAGATTAATAACATTTATTGTTCATTGAGTTCATGTTTTACAGCATCCTCTTTCTGAAGAAAAACGTTCCTGTAGTATTCTATTCAGAAGAGCATGATCCTAGTATACCAGCATACTACCACAAGTACAAACATGGAAATCCAAGAGATCTTCAACGGAAGAAAAGTAACTGCAAATATTAAACTTTCCTATAGATACACACAAAGATATTATTACCGTGTCATAAAATATTTCCTTAATTTAGGATACCATTTAGCAGTGTACTAGCACAAGGACTTTTGCTTCAAGAGTAGCAGATAACCCAGTCTTGCATACAGGCCAAAAAGAAAAGAAAAAATGTATTAGAAATAATAGTATTTTTGTACTAAGCAGAAAAAAATCTCAGTTAACTGCAAGCAACTCAAACATCAAAAAGAAAGATGAGGTTACTAGTTCTCGACTCTAGACTCTTTAACAACTCAGGTAAGCATTTTACCTGCTCAGACAGATAAAAAGACAATAAAATATTACAAGAACAAAGGGAAACAAGCACCATTAGACGATGCGATACATATATGACTCAGCCCTATGCTATCGCGTCGTATTGAAGTACACACTCCCATTGAAGCCAAGGGAAGTTGGCACCAAATACCAAGAGAACCTGACTTGTCTGGACTTCAGTCTCCAACATGCAGTACCATTGACTCACAACACAACAGGGGCAAAGAAGGGGAGGAAGAAAAGACACCAACAACAGCTTCCACTTACTTTCTTGCCTCTATCCTGGCTTCAGAGTCTGCATCATGAATTCCCTTCTTTATCGTTTCAGCTAACACTGATATGTGTCTGAAATAAGAAGGAAAACATTATCCAACAGTCCAGAAAGATGCGCCACACTTATAAACAAATGACTAATTTGATTTTGCCTTGGTCTCCAAGAACAAAGAGTTCATCACATCTTCCCATTTCCACGTAACATCCTTTGGAGCCTTTATTTACACTTACAAGTCAGTTTTATTTCACCCATATTGCTGACTAGGAAAAGGCAAGCAGCATTCTTCATGGGTCAGTCTTTAGTTAGTTATTGAAACTGCCTGCGTGCAAAAGCACTCTCTTAATCCTTGAATAGTCTTGCACAGTCTAGGGCTAAGGAAATTGTGTGCCAGTCTCTTCTCCCACAATTATTTTCACTGTTCGTTAGTTTGAAGTACTGTAGAAGCCTCAGAAGCTCCTGATAGATGTGTAGTAGCCTTCACATCATCTCATCTACTGAGTTCAGGGATTCACTCAGCCAGGTTTTCCAGGGCTGGCATAGGAGACAGATTCACCAAACTCTGACTGTCAGAACTACAGGGATGAATGGTGTATGTGCACAATACGTACGTGCTTTTTTTGCGGCAAAAATATCTCTACTAGAGCTACCTGATATAATCTCACCTCTTAGATTATCCTTTCTCCAGAATTAACCTCCCCAGACATAAGTAGGACAGAATTAACCCACTTGTTTTCAGAGCTTACCTTTCTAGGGAGTGTGTTTGCCACTCCTGCAACAGCAAGTCTAAAAATTCAAAACAGCGCCTGATAGAAGAGAGAGAAGAAATGCTGAGTTCTCTAGGTTTAGAGAGGCACACTGACTTTGCCATACCCGCCTCTGAACAACAGCCACCTTTTATTATGAAGCTTTTTGGGACATTAGAATTCAGTAACAATCCCAATTTTAAGTGCAGAGAGGGCCATTAGCACATCCAGTCCAGTTTCCAGATGACACTATCACAGAACACTGACTGGCTGGCTGAAAGAAAATGTGTCACTATAATGGCTAGTAGTGGGGAATAGGAACATGTCTGTAAAGAAGCCAAAATAATATGACGTTATTATAACGACATGTAAGCACAAAGATTAGTTTAACTAACATTTTTCTTTGAGGAGAAGTGCCTTTTCTTCTCTGCAGTGCTACGGCTTACACAAGATAGCTGACTTTGAATTTGATCCCAACTCTCAGGGAAGAATGCGATGCATTCTTGAGTAAGCATGTATATCAACTCTTTTCATGAATAAAAACAAACATGAATTTTATCAGAAAGCACATGTGAACCTATTTACTGGTAAAAAAAGAGAATAAATTCAAATTAAATGCTCACCTTCTAACTGCAACAGACTTGGAGGTACAATTACTGGTTATGATGGGTATTAATCGAGGGATGTGCGTATGCTAGAAGAAAACAAACAACAAAAACAGGAAGAAATCTTTACACCACAGTTCCATGGAATGAAAGACCATCTCCTTCAGCCACCTGAGCTCAGTATTTAGATATTTATTCTTGTTCAATTCTTAAAAATAGAACTGCTAAATAAAGGAACACTAACAGATACAGACAAATATTTTTAATATTAAAAATTTTATATTTTATCTGTTAAAATATCTTTAACAGATATTTTATTTTCTTCTGTAATGACAGGCTCCAGTGAGTCAAGGAGCTGAAATCACTGCAAGACGATCTAAACTGTCAGTGGTGACAACTTGAGAGATATCAGGCTATCTACAGCTTCCCCAATGAATCACTAGGCAGAAGCCTACCTCCATGACCTAATGGTTTTAGGAAACGTGCACTGTCTGTCAGGAGTTTTAGAGCGTAATTAAGAGGATGAGTCTGTCCTGCAAGGCAAGTTTAAAACCCATTCGAAGAAAAAAGTTTGCTCAGCTCTTAGAGGGATGGAAATATATTACCTCTGCAAAGAAACATTTTGCCTACTATTTTGGCAGGGCTTAACTATCATCACCTACACAAGGCTGCATGACATCTGAGAAAGCCAAGCCCAGCACAGTCAGAAAAGTAGATTAGGCACTTAATCTAATTTTCATTGCAGTAACATTCATATTTTTTCAGAAACACCACAGTATTTGGAAGTGATAACATTTTGTTCTCTTTTGATGTATACTTACTCGAATGATTAATCTAACTGCTACGACACCAGAAGTGGCCATGACTTTGGCACTATTCGGAATTAGATTAAAAATTGTTGGCATGATGGCTTCTGCCCCATGGTCAAACTTGTTTCCCAGAACTGATGACAAATGTCTGAAAAACAGAATGAAGTCATGCTGGTAAGCGTGCTGAGGATTAAGCCAGTCAGACTTCTACAGAACATCTGACATAAGCACATCTGACATCTCACTCTTCCCAACTGTCACCTCCTCTCCAACTCCAAAGGACAGAGAATACTATGTTTCAAAAAATAGTTCATTTACTTTCATTTAAAGCTTATGTTCTATGTTCATCTGAACTCTAGGAAACAGTAAGTTCAGCATAAATAAAGCAACTAGCACAGCTAAAAATTTTTTATCAAACAAATGGACAATGCTGAAAGAATGTATTTTCCTGAACTTGTTCGTTTGTATCACAGTTTCTCTGAACCTATTTTGCCTTAATATGCACAAATTTCAAAAAAGCTGTTAGAAACACTGCAGTGCCCTTTTTCTTTAAGCATTTCACAAAGAATAACCTAAAAAGATGAAAAACCAGCTCAATCCGAACCAGAAGAAAACATATGCCTTTTCAGCTTTATTGTTCAATCTTCCCTACTCGGTGCATGAATGCATGCGTTATTCATTCAGCATTATTCAAAACTTAAGAACACAGTTTGGCACAACTACCATTAGTGGCCTACATGCACGTGGTTTTAAACAGCTGTAGCAAAATCATGTTCTACCTATAACTATCTAGCACTAGCAGCACAAATTACATCCTAAATATGTTTTAACCAGTGCCTGTTCCTTTTTTCTACATCACATTTCAAGCACATTTAGAAAGTAAACTTACCCCAACGTGATACAAGCCTCTCGCACTACTTGAGACCGCAGGTCTTTAGCGGATAATTTAAACGCTCCATCCAAAAGTCTTAAGTGTTGGAAGAAGTTATCATATTCGGCAGCTCCAGCCAAAAGTAAGGAACGTATCTTTTTCAACTGTTAGCACCATAAAAGAAAGCAGTGACTATTAATGAGCAACAAACACAAGGACAGTTATGTTCAGGGCTGATGCTTGGTTTCCAGGGTCCTTGTACAACTGTTCCTCAACATGTATTGAGGAACTCCGTTCTTAAAGTCCAAGCAATTTCATTATTTCAGATCTTATATTCAACTCATAGGTAAACATGTTAAGTACGATAATACAAACACGCTAGCTAACTGTTACAGGAATCCAGAAGTGTTGCAAACAGCTATTCAAACAGTATTGTTAATAACCCAAACATTACTTTTTAAGCCAAAGGGTATCTTGAAGGGTCTCCTCTATTCCCCTTAGAAACCATCTATTTACAACAGATTCTAAAGCTTAGGTCGTCCTACAGCTGACTATTGTATTAAAAAGATGACTAGACTTAAAGGGCATGGCTCATATTCAGATCTGAGTAATACTGACTTATATCTAGAATATGTCCATTGACTTCATTAAAATAGTTATCTGGCTCTACTACAGAGTTATCGGGCTCTAATTAATATTACAGGGACCACCATTTCATCCTATAGACATTCTTTTGGACACCTTCACAGGCCTGCATGTATACTGATGCATCTGTACAGTGCCTCGATTTAAGCTCACTGTTACTCAGTACGGCAAACAAAAAAAACCTGAAGTAAGCTGAATCAGCACAGTTTGCCACTCAGATCTGCAATGCAGGATTTCACAGACATGCCAAAGTTGCTACACCAGTGATGAAAGCCTACAGTGTACACAAGATCATGCATCTATTTACATCATGAAAACACAGCTCACCTCAGTAAATAAGACTCAATCTTGGCACATATATAACACATCTGATTTGCCACTTCCACATTTCTCACAATCACATTTATTTATTCAAAACCTAAGTGTGTAAATTCTTTCTGAATTGTTTTACACCTCCTTTTGCAAAAACATAAATAAGTTCTCTATAAGCAAAGTTACTTTCTGCCTCATCAGGAAGTTTTAAGATATTCTGAATACCACTTTTAACATTTTGATTTCAGCATCTGCTAACAAATTTCTAGCTTTACATCTGGATTTGCTGCATGATTTTCAGTTCAACTTGAAGCTGCCTCAATGGATTCTTGTATATCGAATAGCACTTTCCTTCACAGATGTGGTTTAAATGCAGTCTCATAAGGAAACGTTTCCCCCAAGCCTGGGGGAACTAACAGATGTTCACCACTTAAACTACATTCTAGCTTTACTCTGAGGTTCTCCTAGTACCCTTTTCATGGGATTAAGCTCAGTGCAGGAAAAGCTTATATTAATAGAGTTCATATCTAGATTCACTGCTTACCGCGGAAACTCTCTGTTCCCAGTCGTGCTTATCATCTGATAGTATCTCTCTTATTTTGTTTATGGATTCCTCAAGATCCCGGCTAGAATAAATCTGCAAATTTAAATACAGAGTAGCACAACAATGCAAGATTTACTCCAAAAAATCAGATCACTTCCCAACTACATTCTTATGTCCTTTGCTCCTCAACGCTTAAATGTCACAGGCTAGCCTTGGACACAGCCGGCTTTGCACAGTGCAAAGAATTTACACCCATTTCCTGCAATCAAAAAATTACTAAGTGACCACAAGATGGCTAAAGGATCATGTTTTATTATTTTACTATATTTTCACAATTTTAAGCACCATTCCTGCAGCTGCTAGTGGCTATATTAGTGAAGACATACAGAAGACCATGAGTGTTTACATGTGCTGTTCAGCTGTCCCAGAAATAAAGCTCTGGTGAAGGAGAAGGAATACGTGACACATCTCAGCTATCCAGCTAAATCTATCGACAGACATGCACTGTCCAGTTGTTGCACTCACAACAGCAGCGATCGCGGGGACACAAGTCACCGTTACTGCTTTCAGTTCCCAGATGGTACAGATGAAATGTAGAGAAGCTTCTGCTGACTTAAGTTTTTGTTCGACCAAACTGCACTGCGCAGCGTGCACGTCCAGTTCCAGCTCCGTGTCCGCTCCTGTGATACCTCCATCACAACCCTCCCACCCCAATTCCCTCCCCTTCTGAGGGTTTCACACAAACTACTTGCAGATGCCACCATTTAAAACCTGCCTCCCTCCAACTTCCAACTTGCCTTCCTCTTAAAGAAGATTTGGCAACATCACAATGAAGCACAACTTGCCAGTGATTAGGACTAGATCCCATATCCATCTTCTGCTTTTTAGTACTGTGTGTTTTAACATGTAATTCTACTTACCTGAACCGTTGGGACATCTTCAAATGCCTTAATGAAGTCTTCTTCATCCACAGCACCTGCTCCCTCTTTGGCTGCTGACATACAAATGAAAAAGCCTTTTCAATCTTCTTATCAACAAGAGAATCAATTAAGAAACCACCAGCTATCAAGGCACCTAATCAGGAGAAAGTTCACTATCCATGCAGCCTCAAAGTGCTGCAGATGTAATGAAATCAGAGAAAGGGAAATTCAATACCAGGCACAGACTAGACATTCACAGTATCCTTCAACTCCTAGGCACAGAGGGCGCATTAGGAAAGTCATTACTGTAGTCACTCAACAGTTCGGGGACACAGTCGGAAAGATGAAAGGGAATATTTACTTTAATTATATGGGAGATTTTATTTTAAAGGATTTAATCCTATCTATAATAGATGAAGGTGCAGATCTGACAGGTGCACAAACAGACAAATGATAAGGAAGATAAATAGTCTCTGGAATACTAATCAGATTAGAGACTGTCCGATATGGGGAACTTTCTCCATTTCTCTAGGTCACATGTAGAATTATAATCACACATAGAATTATTGCTCACATTCAGAATTATTGCTCAGTTTTCTTTCTGCACCTTCATTACCAGCAATGCCCAAAGGTCTTAGAAGAAAGCCAATGTGTCAGTTTTAAATTGCATGGGCTGAAGTTTAGCAGGGAGCCGTAAGCAGCCTGCCTCAGTTCAACTAGAGTTGCAGCTATAAAGGCAAAAATCTACACACTGCAACATTGACATGATTTACTCAGCCCTCAGTGCACAACTGCGCAGGTCCAACCTTTCAAAAATGCAAAACACATTATAGGGATGTAGGGATTGCTTGGAGATTCATCCTACCAAACTTCGGTTGTGGCATGCAGACAACATAGACATAATGATTTCATAGGGGAAAATTTGTTACTGGATCCTGGGGGCCAGTCTGGAAGTTCTTGCAATAAGCTCAAACATGAACACTATAAATACTTTGCATAAAGGTCAATTCACACATGCTATCGGCTTACTTGAAGACTTGGAGCCCAGAGCTGCAGACCCAAGTCTGCGGGTAGTCCCCATCCCAACTCTGCGTGAGTTTGCAGGGGCCTTTGAAGATGTAGAGGAGCTAGCTGAGGAAGGCCTGTTCCCATCCACGGAGTCTTCATCATCAAAAATTTTATCTGCCAAAAAAAGCACACTCAGCTCTAAGTCCGATGAAGCAAAGGGATGTCCCAAGGAACATGCCCACGCGATGGCAAACATGCTGCATTTTCAGGTCTGCTCTGCCAGCTCTCATCTCAGAGCAGGATCTTCATGCTAGAAATCTGGTTGTTCATGAATGACCACCAGGCCACCGAACCCAATCCTTTGCTATTGCGGCCACTATGTTATAAACCCTTTCAATGAATGCATTCAGATAAAAAGAATAAACTTCAAATCTACAGCAGAAGGGTGCAAGCCACAGATAATACTTGGGGTGTCTACAGTCTGTATGTCTGATGTTTATGCCTCCGAGAGCTATTTTGCTATGGGCTGTAGTGAAACCAAGACCATGAGCAAATCCAAGATCCAAGTGTGGCGGGGATCAGGCAGTACAGGCTGCCCTGTCACACCCCACCAACTGCCTCACCAGATCGAGAATAAACAGGGTAACCCAGGAAAGATCGCATGGCACACCCATGCTGTTGATAAACCACAGACCATTAATCACAGAGCCATCCAGAGCTACAAATCCACTTTAACTTTTTAAATTATCACCAGAGATTCTTTACAAAGGAATAGAAAAAGTTACCTCAAATTCATAAAAAACATAAATATAAGATGTATTAAAATTTACTGAACCCTCTGCGTAGATCCAAAGGGAACAGCAGCCTCTACTCCCAAACGTGAAATAAATTAACTTAAAATGAATTACAGTCACTTTGATTCTCAGTGAAGGTCACTTCAATTCCAAAGGAGTGCTTATATTGCAGTTCTACACAGATTAGCTAATCCACTTTAAAAACCAGCCTTGGGTTGAAAGGTGACAAAGTGTTTGGACAGCTGATATGGATGGCGCGCATTATTTATTGAGGCCAGAAAAACCACCTCAGTCCCCATCACTTAGCTCTTCCACACTAACACTTCATTCAAGACCTGCTTCATGTCCATCCCTCTCCGAGAGTCCAAGGTACGCACCCACTCTCCACCATTTCGGGAACATGTTCTTTGTGAAATTTCACTTGGCAAAAAAATCAAGCAGGTGCTTTAATCCATCCCTGTTCAGGAAAGCACCTGGGAATATCTAGTAACAAATACAGGCTCCTAGTTAGACACTAATGAGTGAAATTTAATACAGGTTGAGCTTTCTGAAAGTAAGAAAATAAACTGATAACAGCATAGACATATTCTAGGGGAGATAAAAGAACAGAAAGAAAAGCCTGTACTGTCCTCAGCCCAACAGCCTTAAGGAGTTTTCCCTACCCAAAGTGGTATTGGCTTATTAGCAGCTGGGCACAGGAGAACTGTCACAAATCATCTAAAAACCTAAAAACCACATTTCCAATAAGCACCTGTGCACACGATGCCATACTCCAATCACAGCACGACACTGAAATGACAGGTAGACAGCATCATCCAAGAAATTAAGAAAGGTGGCCAAGCACAGCTCTCCCCTTAATTCTGATGTTCAAGAAGTCTTGGAATATGGGAAAGGGCTAGGGAAAAAAAAAAGTAACATCTAAAGGAAAAGGGTGATACAATAACAGGTACTTGGACTGTTGTTCAGGCACAAGTAAACAAGACATAAGTGAACATACGAACTTTAACATGAAGAAATTTAGGGTCACACAGCTAAGGAGAAGAACGTAAGCCACAGTTCCGATATGGGCTCTCTCTTTAACACAGTGCCCTAAGGCGGCCACGGAGGCCGTGCTACCCCCCTATTGACTGGTCATGTTTTGACATCCATAATTCAAAAATAATTTGAAAAGAGCTCAGGGAAGGATCATGAGAATGATTAAAGGATTGGAAAATATGTTTTTAATTAAATTAAATGAAAATTCACTGTAGGGGACTGTTTAGCCTGGCCAGATTCTTAACAAGTTGCTTGATTATATTAACACAGCAACTCATGATTTATTAACATAGTTTTCCAGTGTGATTTATTAATATTATTTCTCACCTAATAGAAAAATATACAGCAAGGCCACTGGCTGGAGGTTAAAAACAAATTAAATTCTGAATTGCCTTTTTTCCCTCCCTTTTTTTTCCCCTCCATTTTTTTCAATAATCACAGGACTGACTCCCTACAAGGTTAGGAGGTGTGTCACCCAGCAGATTCTACCACAGGCAGTTCTTAAAAGCAAGATTGAATTTTTTTTCCTGAAAGGTACACTCTAGTTCAAACAGGAATTATTTCAAAAACATTATTTGGTGAGAGTTGCATAGAAGGTCATGGCAGATCAAAATAAACTTTAAAACGTGTAATCTCTGAATTCTCTAGGAAGGGGTTTAAGTGATGCAGAAAGACTTGCACAGACCTTAAATACAAAAGCTTCCAAGTGAAATTTGCCCCAAATGCATTTATTTCAAAAGCTCATCTACAGATATTAAGCAAATGATTATTTGTCTCATATATATTACCAGCCAAGAGAAAGTCAGTCATACTCAAAACAAAAGATACTTTACTCCTTCAAAACCACTTTTTATCTGGTAATAAAATTCTCCATCAGCTGCGTTTCAGGCTATCTAGATGCAGTCTTAGTTAACTCATTTCTTTTATCTGCATTTTTAAAGCCTCACCCCTCTGAAAGAAGAGGGTGTGGTTTCCTATTTCGTATAATAAATAAAAATTCAGAAAAACAGATTATTAAAAGGATCGCACTCCTGTAGCATTTTAGCAATTAAACTATCATTTTAATTTAAAACAGGCTTTTCTGAGCATTAGCTAAAAAAACAACGCTACAAAAAACCAACCAGCCAGCCCACAGTTTTGGGGATGTTTGGATTACAATCACATCTTCCTGTTCGTTAAGTCTACAAACTAAGCATTACATATTTATTAAAACAGAATATCCCTTCAATGACCAAACAGCATTTTCTCATCTGAGTAGTGCAGAATGACAGCGCCACATTCAGAACTGCACATCAAGTCTTCCAGCAGCACGTGTGCAGGACAGAAAGAGAAACAAAGAACAGAAAGAAACCTGAACATGGAAGTACAGAAAATAAGAGAAAAACAAGCTACCATACATTACCATTAAAAAGCCTCCCTCCCTGCTCCCCCCCCCCATTTGTTGACTGCTGTGCACAGTAATCATTTGAACTAGGATCATATTTTTTGCAGCGTATCTGCAAATCACGAGGTGGTAAATTCAGCATGGGTGTAACTCTCATGACTCCAGGCAGAGGTGCACTGAAGCGGAATCGGTGCCATGTTCTTACATTAAATAATCATTGATGTTCTCCCATCCCAAGACCCCCCAGTGCTCATTTATAAGGGCCATATAGCACTCTCCATCAGAGACATGCCCTTATAAAAGAGGCCTTTGTCTCCTCACCACTCTGCTGTCTTAGAGAAACAGAGAACCGAATTTGCTTTACGTTTCTCAATTCCTTTACGTTATTTAAGAAGAAAAAAAAATTGCTTACGAGTACATATCCTCCTGCAAATAAGCTTCCTCAACATTCCTTCATATTTTCCATAGCGTGCCCAGATGTAACAGTGCTTCACAGAGCGCCACGGCTTTCAGTCCAGAACATAATCAATCATTGCCCCTCGTATTCATTAAGCATGCTGTCTTCACACGTGGATTTAAACAGCTACGGCTTCAGTCCTCTCTACGATTGCGGCTCTGCGGGATTCTCATCAACACCCATTTCAGCCCAGGAAACTTCAGCTCACTTCTAGGAAGAAAATTCCCTGCTACCCGGGACAAATAATCCGGGATGAAGACGAGCTGAGTCTGCCTGGCTGGGCTGGCTTGAACTAGGAACCAGCCTGACTTTATCCCCTGGGAAACGCTAACAGGAGCATCTCAACAGCTGTCATCATTTGTCCATGACGAATAAATTTAGTCATTATTCATTTTAAAACGTAACCCCTTCAGGTCTGGGCAAGGTGTAAAATGGGGAGAAGAGACTGCTAGCTGTTCAGGAACCACAGTAAACAAGCATTTCCCCTGCCTGAACCGCCAGCCTGGGACCTTTTAAAGCAAAGTAATTGAGTCTCAAATTTCCTTTCCAAATAAAGGAGATGCTTTCTGGCTTTTAAAAAACTTTAAGATGTCAGATTCAAATCTTTTAGTTATTTATCTATAAGCTTTAGAGAAGAGAGCTTCTCTGTAGTGACTAGAGTGTGTGAAAAGCAGCTTACGATCAGGTCTGCTCCCAGTGAAGATGCCCCCGCCGTGGTCTTTAGGCCTCACTCTGCGGGTACTAACCCTGCTCTGGCCCCGCTGCGCACACTTATCGCGTCCCATGTCCAAGCGTTAGTGCCACTGAAGTGGGCAAGCAACTTGCAAGAATTTCCTTTTACAGGACACCACCTTCCCCGCCCCCCCCATCGTACATTTAAATTTAAGCGGTTAAATCTCTAGTTTGACATCTAAATAGACTGAAGCACCGTGGCCAGAAGGTGTAATCTATAGATGCTCTGCCTGCTCCGGAGGTACTCCTTTTTGCCAGACACAACCCAAGGTGCATTGGCCAATGTTTTTCAGACAGACACCCCGGACACCCTGTGCCCTCCCCCAAGGCCAGCGTCTGGCACCCCATCTCCAGCTGTAACTCCCCCAGGACACAAGGCACAGCTCACTCCTCTCTGTGGGCATACCACCAGCCTCCAAACGTGACAGCTCCAGCTGAGGTTAAACACCCCTTGCCATTAGCACACACCAATCCACATGCGGCCTAGCTGCAAGCCTGCTCAGCTCCAACGTCTACAGGTACTGTATAGGTTTCTCTGAGAAAATGAGTTTATGAACCCACTAAAGATAAAGGGACACGTAGACATTCCTCAGCAGGACTCAATGTTGAAAAACAAAGGAGTCACGGTAGCGAGCAGCAGTACGCAGGCACAGGACACCATTAGGGTTTCTGGCTCGGCCATATCCCACAGTCTCCCAGCTGTTCTCTCCTCCTGGCTCCAGCCGCGGCCCCTCCTTCCCCACCCGCCACACCAGGCACAGTATTTTGAGCCTTTAAAACACCATCCGTTTGGGCTCAGTGACACCGGTCAGCCCCGCCAGAGCCACCCGCCGCCCGTCTCCCCTTGGGTCCAGTTCTCCCAGGCTGACCCAGCCACCAGCTCCAGCCCCAGCCCAGCCCTGCTGCCGCCTTCCGGCACAATTCAGTGGAACACCTCATCACCCTTCACAACTGGCTTTCCTGTGAATTCCCAAAACCCCGACCTCAGTGGGGATCCTTCCAAGGGCTCATCAGGACTGAGCCAGCCACAGCTATGACCGTGTCTGCCAGGATGTGCATATCACCATTACCTGGGCTTCTTTCTCTTATCTCACCTACATTGCCCTATTTAAACTAGATATGTATAATTGTGGGTGGGAGTTTGTCTTCTGAATAAGGTTTCTACAGTGTAAGTCTAAATATATTTATGACCATAATAAATACAATAAGCAATACGGCTGCCACCAGCCACAGGTAGGTACTTAAGAGACCCAAACCAAGAATGTCATGCCAGGTAAGTGGACAAATATTTTTTATTTCAATAATCCTTCTAGCACCCACGTGCTTTTCTTTAATCCAAAATGTTTCAGTTTTTCTTCCTTAGCTAGAAAAGGTGACACTCATCATTTTGGCTGCTGCCTCATTCTGTCTAATTACGAGCTAATGAAGCTGCTCATAACCTAACAGGTCTTCAACTGCTATCACAAAGAGAAAGAAGATTCCTGAAAGAAGTAATACTTGGAATTGTTTTCTGCTCCAAATACATCATATTTACACAGGCAGTTGTTCTGATACACATCCTGCTGAGTCCCCAGTACATGGCCACAGTAATTTCAGAGTACTGATGTCTGCCATCCCTCTGCAAGCAGAAAAACAATTGGGCAGTAGTAGCAATAATAAACAAAGCACATTTCTGTTAGCAAGGAATCCTACATTTATTAAACCAATTCCAGTATGATACAGCTAACTGAGGACATTGATGTACACCCTGACCTGACCACATCCAACACCAGACAGTCTGCATATAGAAAGTAAATACCAACTTCTACCTGAGAGAATAAGCAATAGCCCTTAGCAGCATTCAAAATCTGCTCTCAAGGACTGGCCTGATAAGCCAGACAAAAATCTTCCTGCAGAAGACTAATCTGAAATCATGCAACTCATGACTGATTCAAGCTACTCTTCTCAGGGATATTATACTTTTCAATCCTGAAATCAGATGGCTCCAATTTAAGTTGTATCCATGATGGCTGTGGGGAAGCTTGACAACAAGAGGCTAAAAGACTTGAAAACAAGAGACAAATAAAAAGGATTCAATATTTATGAGCCTGTTTGCTTCAAAACATGATTTTTAAAACCATAAGGTTGAGAATATTAATGTCATCATGTTAACAAGCCACAGCACACACTCTCTAATAGTGTGAGCATTAACACAACTAAGAACACAGCAAATTGCTTTTCAGAAACTTCTGTTCATGAAGCTAACACACCTGGAAATGTGAGTTAGTGAAACTGTCATTCAGACAGTTTTCAGCAATATGAAAGTTTCCATTAGTTTTAAGCAGATTTAGAAAAGAGGTGGTACAAAGATTTCACATTCCTACAAATTTCGTAGAATTAAGTAGCAATAGGAGACAACAAAATAGTTATGATACTGAGTGAAGAAGCAACAGCTCAAACAGCCAAAAGAATTCACAAAAGCACCAGAAGCTGAGATAAATCCATGAAAATAGCCAGGATTTATTAGTTTCACTAACAGACACCTAAACAAGAATCACAAATCCACGTGCTAGGAGCTGCATAGATACAGCCTTCGCCTCACACAGATTAAAAAAATAATAATAATCGAGACACAGACATGCACATAAGGCAAAAAAAAAGTGAGAAGAGAAAAAGATAAGGATCTCTTTTCCCCAAAGTCATCCTTGGAAATACAATATTCCCACAGTGCCTTTTCCAGCCAGCCACACAGCTTTCCGCCAGACCTTAAGAGCATCAGGAAATCCACAACGCATACCTTGAAAAAACCCCACACGCACCCCAAAAGCCCATGTTTACATAGAGTTTTAATTTAAAGAGCAAAAACAGC
>NW_009224506.1:0-31847 GCF_000690835.1 Fulmarus glacialis | reverse complement strand
CACCCAGAGCTCGTTATTAGCCCTTTCAGGGCGCCCGCCTGCCGTTCATAACCAGGCTGTCTGTACAGAGATACCATTATCTCCGAACACAGCCTTCCACAAACACACCAATTATTTCAGAGTCTATTAAATGCTCCACAACAGGGTGTTATTTCTGTGTTTTGCTGCCTCAGCTTTCCCTGCTGCCTGCACTTTGGGGTGCTGTCCCTTTTTTGTTCTGGACCCTTAAAAATACCCTTTACATTGCACCGGGTGGAAACACGCCAGCAGCAGCCCCAAGCACAGACATTACTCCCTCCTCACAGCGCTCTCGTTAGCATAATCTCCGCAGATGAAAATGCAAAGTGGGTCATATACCCTGAGCCCTAGAGATACCAATCAATGAGAAAGGCTATTTATACAGGATGGACCAGGGGGATCTTTTAGAGTCAGGAAATATCTTCTTGCAGACCTACAGGAATTAATGGCCTATTGCAGGACTGGTATAGCTGCAGGAAAGTGTTCCTTGATTCCTGAACAGCAGGTAAAGCAACTGGTTCTCCATTTTAATATTAATCCTCTGTGCTGCACAGTGCCAACGTTAAGGTTTCTCCTCAGCCTTAGTAAAGTTTAATTATTTAGGCAAATAATTATATAAAAGAAAGCGAATTCTTCTGCCTTCGTTCACAAGACAGCAAAATTCAATTCTGCAGAAGCACAGGAGCTCCCTCAGGCACCATCTTCACACACACACGTGGCAGGGATGAGTCAGGTTGAAGAGCAAACAATGAACATTTCCCCTCCTCACCCTCACCTCCAGGTTTTAGCCAGCGCTCTGCACTTGCCAGAAAACTTACGGCAACATCCTGGACTCCCTGTGCTTGCAGTGAGCCTCTGCTCTGTCGGAAACTCAGGCAGCAGATAAAATGGGCAGCGGCATCATCCAGCTACTGGTCATCCACACTACACCCACCACCCCAGGCCACAGCTTGCTTTGCCAAGGTCTGTAGCAGACCTTGCACAGTACTTGTTCTGTGATTAAAAAGCATAGCCATTCCATAGTAGCAAGAAATATTTGTTATTATTTTAACATGTGAGCAAACTGAAACAGAGTTGCTGAGGGATGTTCTCAAGGCCATGAAGACTTCAGGCAATTGCCAGAATCTGGATTAAGCTCCATTCTTAAACGTATGGTTTTTTCCACATCACTTTTTCTACCTCCTACTAAAGGCAAGAGTAGTGTCCCAAATATTTTCTGATTTTCCCAATGTTATCTTCAAAACTGTTTTATTCATATTCAAAAAGGACATTTGCAAGCAGCCCAGAGAAACAAGAAATCACATCACAAGGTATTAGAAAAAAATGTTTTAATTTAGCTCTTCTTGACAGGTTGCTTGAAGCTTAGCCACACTTGAAATTGAGTTCTCTGTATTTCACAAGGATGGGACCCAGCAAGGCTACAGGAAAGCAGCTACCAGAGACGGCGCTAAACTGAGCTCCCAGTGAGACATCTGCTGCTGACGGCTTGGGTTTTGTTTGCCAAAACCCATATGAAAAAGCAGATGCCTGGGGAATCGATAGGTGAAGTTTTGTCTTACCTGGACTGCCTATACCCTACATAAATAAAGTGAATTAAGAGGCACACCAGGAATCTGAAGCCTTTAAATGGACAGATGCTTTTCACCCGCCAAGGACAGGAGCACCACGTGCAGAGCCATCAGGTGCCTCCAGCCCCACCGACCAGGTTCAGGTTTCCAGCTATTAGCACCATCTGTTGCCATGACATCATAGGAAAAAAGACATCTCCTCAGCTGGCATTCCCTGCACAAGTCCCTCTGCCTACTCCAGTAATTATCGTGAGTGTAGCTCACCTAGATGCTGACTGCTCTAACATGCATCATCGTCAACAAAGGGAAATTGCATTTTATACTGCTGTCACTGATTGCTTCCTGAAGGGCTGCTCATTTTCTACACATGTAACACACCAAGGTGTAAAGCGTTGACAACCAGCACACAGAGCTGTATTAGGAAGAGCATCCTGATATTTGCAGGACAAAGCACTGTTACAAAAAGGCCAAAAGCATCTTACTGCCTCAAGTGACCCAGAGCACATTTTGGGGGGCAGAAATGCTGCAGGAGATCCCACTTCCAGCCACCGCAGAACGTCCTCCCCGGTGCAAAGCCTGCTACTGCACACAAGTCCTGTGTCAGAAAGCTTTCTAAAAATACCTACAAGAAGATAAAAATGCCAAACTGCAGCCTTGTTTCCTTTCGGGATAGGTCTCAGAGGATAGCTGGGTCAGTAAAGTTAAGCCAGTAAGATGTGTTGGAGGGACCTGGGAAAGCTGTAGCACCGGCCCTGTCCGAGACCTTCAGTTAGGTGTATTTACAATTAGTAACAAGGGCAACATGCTGCCTGGCACTTCGCATTTTCCAGGGGATGACCCTCTATGAGATGGTGGGGCATCCTAAACTTTCCAAGGAGCCCCCTCCAAGCCAAGAAACACAACGTGTGCAGTTATTCCTGAACAAGGAAGGAAAAACCAGTGCTGTCAGCCTACACCTCCTATACAGCCACAGGAGACACGGTTTCTGTCCTGAGGCGTTCATCTGCCTGGTTAAAGGCTAATGCAAGAACATAGGTACTACAGCTGCAAAAACTGTATGGTTTTATACACATTACACATCAATGACTCCCACCCAGAATGCCTGGCCTGATGCATAATTAATATACTTTAATTAGACAACCATTTAAAATACTGTAAAATGCTCAGTGGGGCAATGACCATGAGATAAGAATGTCTAAAACTGCAGGTGGTTGAGACAAAAGAACAACCACGAAAGGAAAACTATGGAGCAACGGGCAGCAACTCCACAGCCCACATGCATCTTGAGAAAGATTATCAACTACTACAACAGGTATGACTGTGTGATGACCAGGATTTTCTGCCATAAATAAATGCTTCGTCTTTATGAAGATGCATATTACTACAGCCTATGAAGGCACGTATGCAAACACCAAAGTGTACAGACAGGTTTTGTTTATTTAAGACTAACTCAAAGTTGGATTTTGTGACCAAGGCTATGTTCTGTATCTACAAATGGTTACCAAACGGTGGTTTGAGATGCTTCTGCTGACAGAAAACGTGTCTGGCAATGGCTTCAGAAGCTCCTGGGACAATTGCTACTAGGTTAAAGAGTTGGCTGTATGTTCTCCAGAGCATCCACTGCAGCTGTTAGCAAGGGAAAGGAATGGGGAACCTGCCTTGATACTAACTCTTACTCTGGAATATGTAGTAGTAGTGACTGGCTGCATCAGCACTCTCCCCATGCACTAAAAAGCAAAAGTTTCTGCCTACTCCTAACTAATAAAACTAGCACTCAGAGGAGAAGGATTCTTGCCCCCCCGCCAATTCACCTCTATTCGAGCAAGCAGAGCCTAGCTTTGATAAGCTGCGTGCACACAGGATCTTACAAACCCTACTTCAGCACCATTATGCCAGTGTCAAAGTTTGCAGCGCGCACCAGCTTTTGTAATGTCTACGTAAGCATATTCAACTACAACCAGAGCTTAGATCAGCTAGTGAGAAATATCTATTCCCTACCCACATCACACTCATTTTGGTAGGTATTGGCAGAGAAGCAGCAATGGTTTGCCATCAATCAAACCACCTTTGTTTATTCTCTTTTGAGACACTGGGGATAAAAACCCAATAACTGAGTAATTAGTATTCTACATTTCCCAGGATCATTGTAGAAAAAGCAGTGAAACCACACTCAAGAAGATCAGTGACTTCAATGGTAACTTTCTTTTTTTAGAAGCAAAAGCAGAAACTAGTAGATAACAGATTATGAAAATGTTTTGGACTCTGGTTTGAAAAAAGCACCCAACCTCAGAGCAGTAAGCCGTGTTTTACTTTTAGTGAAAATATGCTAGTTGAGTAACTTTTAGAATGGATTTTCAATGATGGTTACTTTTAATAATGACAGATTTATTTCTGTATGATCTAGATAAGATTAGTTCCATTTTTTTGACACAGTGGAAACAAGCAAAAAACACATGAAGAGACTGACTCCAGGTCACGCAGAAAAGTCAGAATCGGAGCAAATGCCAGAAGATGCATCAGAGTATAGGATTTCCTTTATTTAATCACCATCACACTAGGCTAAATTCTGCTTCCAGCTCTATACATTGGGGATGGAGATGAATGCAAGAGCATGCAGAACTTAACCTGATTATTTTTTAGATGCTAATATCGCAGATTTCCTTCTATCCAATTTCAAATAAGCATAGAGAGGTTTTAGTAAACCAAGTAGTGACCTATTCGACAGACACTTCAGTACAGTATATGGTTTCCATGTGGTTGGATAACAGAACCTAAAAGAATCAAATTCATATTTAATATGGCTTCAAATATAAGGACAGTACTGATCTACAAGTGGAAAGCTCCAATTCTTGAGACACATCAGTTTCTCAGGCCTTCTTCACCCACCTTTCAAAGCTGCATTTTAAGCAAACCATTGCCTCAAGGAAAACAGTCATGGGAAAAAGGCTCCAAAGCCAAAAATGTGTCACAGCTTATAAAATATCAACAGTCAGCATGGCTTCTGTTTTCCCCAAAGCTTGTTTCCCACCCCCCAACTCCTTTAAAACAAAAGATAGATCTAAGCTCCTTCCCTCCACATTCCTCCCCCATAAACAAACATCATAATTAGGTACAGCAAATACAGCACTCATATTCAGGGGGAAAAAAGGAAATGCAAAGGTGGAGTCGAGACACTGCAGAAACTTTCATTCCTTTTGTCATTAATGACTTTAGACTACTAAATATGATAAGCATATTTCAGAGGCAATGTGAAACCCTGAGCAAGCAGGGGACTCTAATGTGCCACACAGAGAAAAAGCATTTTCCCAAAGAGCTTACAATATAAATAATGCAGTCAAAGCATAGCTAAAAAGAATTACTGTTATTCAGACTCTATATACAGGAAAAATAAGCACAAAGATCCTCCTCCCTTTCTTTTAAAAGAAAGAGAGCAGTTAAAGAAATGCAAGTACTTGTGTCCTAATCAGTCTGTTTAACATAATCCTGCCTAACCCATTCTTATCCGGCCTCCATCAATGGTACCATTCACTTTCTCCCCATGGCTCAGCACCCTTTTTCAACCATTCTCAGGTCTCTGAACCTAGGTAAAACAAGCCTGTCGCCCAGCCATCCAAAATTTTCTTCCATGACTGAAAGTTGGTCCCAAATGGGACTCAATAATTGACTTTGATGCCACAGCTGGTCATCTGAGTTCTTCAGTAACCATCCGGTTTTCCTCCCATATATTGTCTGCACAGTAGAAGACTTTTCACAGCTGTTGATGATGAAAGAAATCAGCTTCCCCACATAAAGCTACTCACTGCATCAAATAAACAGATCAGTCAGGATCAATTAGGAAACTAGAATTGGAAAAAACGTGTTGTGACAGACCAGTAAAATCTCAATTCATCTGACGTGAATTCTACCAGTTCCTCTTGCACCACTTGACTCTAACCCCAAGACCACCTTACCCACAAGAAAAGCTAAACAAAGGGGCTAAAGGCAGGCTAATTTTGACCTTAGTCACTTAGCTTAAATCAAAGTTCAGAACTTGGTAAGAGGTGGTGGAAGCTATGAATAAACATATTTACAAGCAGGCAAAAGATCTCCTCTGGTACAAGGACAAAAGTCTGTCAAGTAAAACGAAGGATGAATTTGCCTCAGGACTCAGACTCACGATCAAATTATTGCTGCTTAACAAGTTGTAAGACACCAGCTGAGCCATAGTAACAGCCCTTGTGCTGCTCTTAAGCTACAGCAAATAAAAGGTAATATAATTTAACTTAGCCCTAAAGAAAGAGAGTTAAGCCAAGCAGAATCATTCACATCTACCACAAAGAATACAAACATTAATCACAACCCAGTTAAACATCTTATTCTGGATATATATATATTCCGGACTTCACAAAACAAATACTGACCTAAATGGAATTGGAGACATTAAAATACAAAGAGGTTCCCATGCAAAAGCTGGGAACACTGACTGCAGAGTCTGTCTTAGCCATTTTCACCACTGCTGGAAAAAAAAAAAAAAAAAAAATCACTCATCTTTCCTTAGCAGTGACAGCTTTTCACAGGTCATTCTGCCGACTTAAAAGTAGCTGATGTACAATGAGATTCAGACAAGGTGGTGAGCACTGCTTGTTTAAATCCTACCATCCTTCCTCATTCAGAAAAGACACTGAAATCATTAGGTGAAGCAACATCAACAGCAAACGTTTGCATTTATGAAACTAAACACCCCAGATCTGAACAGCTATAAGGAATCTCAAATCTAGGCAGATGCAAAGGAAATGTCCATCTCAGTCTCACAGGTTAACTAAACACAACTGATGCCCATCTATCTAGATTTCTGGCTTCACACAGGCACGCTTGCCTCCATGCAAAACTTGAAAGGAGTCAATAAGTCAAAACCAGAAAGAAGACAACACTTTATTAATATAAGGAACCATTTTCTAAACAGCTTGAGATCTCTCCTCTCCCTAAGGCAAGTCTGGCTGGCACAGCCATCTTGTACATCTGTGACCCCGAAGGATCACTGCATTGATAATTCAAACGTGCAAATTAGATAGCAGCTTCTCCTCCCTTGCACTGATTTGTCTACCCTGTAGACAGCTACTTCCCTTCACACATGACATTTACACTTTAGTCCTAAATTGCAAGCTGTAAAGCATAGTCTATATAAAGACTCAGCTCCTAGAAACAAGCTGTCCCCTTTTCAGCAGGCTGCTTGTGCTGTAAGCAAAAGTCACCAGGAGAACCACAGGCTCCATTACACCACCGTGTTTCTGCTTTGTTAAATACTGTGTCAAATAGTAAAGGAAGTCATAAATATATATGTTAAGATGAATGGTTCCTACTTTTATTTCAGTTCTAGGATGTACAACGCACCCTAAAGCTTAAACTCATAAACCTTAAAACTTACATGGATTTTTACTACTTAGCCTGAAACACAGCGATTACCCAACACAGTGAAATTTTTCTCTTCAAATGCCAACTTGTTCCAGCATCACCTACGCAGGCCCCACACCCTGGCAACTTTTCCTGCCAACTGTGAGGAGTCTACCAGGAAATTAAGCTTATGAGATTGTTCTCTCCATGGTGCTTCCACCAGGCACCATCCGTCCATATTCTAAATTTGCTGGCTAATTTAGAGTCGGGTGGGATTTTTTTTTTTGAGAAAGGGGGAAAACAGTGATCAGATAAAGACAGGACACTCAACTAAGTGATTTTTACTGGCAGCACAGCAGTTATTTTTGGTCTCATTGTGGTCAAGCAATGCACAATAACTAGGTAACCAGCACAGAGCTTAATATGATATTTGATGTACATTGCCTGAGTTAAAGTTTTAGGAGATGGAAACAGGCTCTGGAACATACCCAGGAGAAGCAAAGAGATTAAGTTTCTACAACACACAGGGAAGCTGGCATAAGGAGTAGAGAAGGGAAGACAGAACTGCAAAACACATCTATCAGGACTTCATGAGCTGTGTGCTTTGTGACCCATCCTGGGAACTGGCACGTATGTGTCTCATTTGTCAGATCAACTCATACCATGCTCAAAAAGGAAGAGGCAAGCATCCCTTTCAGTCCAGCAATCCAATTAAATACTTCCTAGTACTTCCTAGTGACTGAAGTCATGATTCCTTATCCTCCATTATTGTAAAGTCACTTCATACAGTTTGATGTTAAAAGTAAAAAATGACTAAAACAATATCATACCCAAGAGATAATTCAAATGTCTAATAATCCCTCTAAGAATGCCTTCTTGGTTGATATTTTGTAAGTTGCTAGACACAGGTTCAAATCCTAGGATAACTATCTAGGATGAATCAAGGATGACCAATTTAAACCCTCCTCCTGTTCAGATACGTTATGGCACGTACTTTAATGCATGAAGACCTTCTGGAGAGGCCTCCAAAATTTTAGGCCCATCTGCTCTCTGGGACTTAGAGGACTGAGACACCTTTGTATTCGGGGGGGTTGGGTAGGTGGGAGAACAGGCAGAGAAATCAAGACAAAGTGGATTCATAATATTGTAATATCCTACCAGTTAGAAATAGAAGAGAGCACATGAGCAACCAACTGCAAAACCAAGTAGCACAACATTTGAGCATAAATTCGAATTAGGACTGACAATAGATACTAACAGATTGCTTTAATCCTAAACAGGCTTCTTTCAAAGTTATTCAGCAAATTAAAATAAATAAGGCTGAAGTCTGACACACTTCTATCTTGCAAACTCCATAAAGAGTTCCCAGGTTGAGATAATGGTCTTCAACTACCTACTGGGCCTTCTTCAGTGCAGTAGTGCTGATGAAATCCAACTGATGACATCTTTCCCAGAACCCAGGTTTACCATCAGTGATGACTGGGAGGAAGAGATTTGTTTTTCAAGTTCGCTATGAAGATAATCCCCCCCAAAGTATGTATCTGTAGCCATCAGGCCACAGAGAGGACAGGCGAGAGATGAGGGAAGGAAAGCTCTTTCAAGCACCTTTGAAATCAAAGACGGGAGGACACTGCTTCCTCAGGTTTGCATCATTTCCTATAGCCCCGTTTTTATTGGGTCTTTATTTTTAGATTATTTTGTTGTCATCTTCCCCTCACTTCACATTCTTATACAGGAGAAAAGCCATGACTCAGAGCAGAGGAGGCACAGGAGAGCATCGTCTCTGTTTCGCAAGAGGCAAAATGGATGATCTTCTTCAGAAGGGTGAGCTCATC
This sequence comes from Fulmarus glacialis, assembly GCF_000690835.1. Lineage (NCBI taxonomy): Eukaryota > Metazoa > Chordata > Aves > Procellariiformes > Procellariidae > Fulmarus > Fulmarus glacialis. The sequence goes on along the minus strand of NW_009224506.1, from coordinate 23,056 downwards.
CAGTGAACTCCCTGCAGGTCCTCACTCAAATACATGATGCTCTCTAATACAGCTGTGGACTGTATGGCAAAAAAAGCCTAAGTTCAAGGTTACTAAAGGCACTTTGTGTCTCATGCGCTGCAAGGCGCCCAGACACACCTAGGATTTACATTCCAGAGCAGGAACAAAAGAGAATGACACACATCAAAGAATTAAAATATTTTATTTTAAACACATTTGATTTCAGATACAGGAGCATGCCTTGGGTCAGAGGTACAAACATTACAAGGATGCACCAAGACTGAAATGGCTTGGGTCTGCTTTCTAGCATTAATATTTAAAAGTTCATATGAACGATCTTTTGGAATGTGACTGCTCCTTTTACACATATCAAAAAGGAGTACAAGTCGGTGAGAATTAAAAAAATGAGAGTAAGTTGTTCAAAATGAAATATGTTTTACAGAGTAAAATCTAACAAGGAAAGTAATGGTCCTTGTATATAATTCATTTCACAATAGCCTCTCACTTGAATGGGCAAAGCTATACACTTGTATTATATACAAATATATATATATATTCAGTAGTTTGTGTGTATTATTTGTACTACTTGGTGTAGCAACATCAATAATCCAGGTGACACCAAGACCTTCCTTCTACTAGCTGAAAGAGACACTGAAGCCCATCTTCAAATTGCAACAACTAGTTACAGACTTTACCTGAGAGTTTCATTTCTGAACCTTCTGAACCTTCAATTTCTGGGCTTATTCATTTGAGTTTTCACAGTGACCCACAGCCCTGCAAGTACATCTGTCCCAAAGAACAGGCAACTTCAACCAGTTGTAAAAACTGTTTGAGAACAGAGACTCACTGTTTCCATTTACTCATTCACCAAGTAAAAGGAGCTTGACAAGCAACTAATTTATTTTTAAATTATAATCCTACTTAGAAGCAACAGTCAGATTCCAGACTGTTATACATTTGATTTACATTTTCACAAATCAGAAGCAGAAGGAGTGACCACGTCAGTGTTATGCTACATGTAACTAAGTGTTAATACTCGCTTTGGCAGGCAGGATTACTATCTGTTGGCACATTAAAAAATGCTCACAAACTCCATGACTCAAATGCTATCAGGTATGGAAGTGGTAATAGCACAGAGAAGTGTGAAAGTGGAGGCAGATATGAGTACCAAATTAGCAAGTTGTTATTATTAGCAGCTGTTTCCAGGCACTGCTTAGGCTATCTGAAGAATCAGTATGAAGAACTAACATTATGAAAATTAGCATCAACAACTGACTATAGTCTATAAAGATGTGAACTGAAGGGAAACAGAAAAGTTATCACTAGTAGCATATCAGAAAATGTCAGCAGACTGGGCTGCAGAAGCAAAAGCCACATAAATCTTTCTCCACCCAATTCAGTAATTTTTAGCATGCAATATAGGCTGCTGGTACCTTGTTGTTTAACCACAAATAACAAGGAGCACTCACAGGGCACTGCCGTCTGTCAACAGCTGTTACTGAAAACCAAATGCGCAAGCTAGCACTTAGTGGCACCCTGCCTCCAAAAGCAGCCAAAACTCAGAAGAAATAGGAATAAAATTTGTGGGAAAATAATGTCTTATCAAATCCCTAAACCCAAATTCTATGCTCAATGTGTAGATAAACCTTCAGCATTTCTGGAGAAGGCACGTACCAGTTACAGCTTAAGGGGTCTGCTGGACCGCTTTGTTCCTTTCACAAGCATGAGCACTGAAATCCTGTATACTTGCCGGTACCCCAGAACTAAGAGACTTCTGTCTAGGGATAATTATTCTTCGTATGTGGCCAACTGCTTTACCAGCTATCAGTCTATTTAGGGAGAAAAGGTTTTGGGGGCTCCCAGAACACGAGAGTAGGATCAGCCTGGTTCATTTGAGGCTCACAAGTCAACCACTTAGGTCACTTGAGCCGTCTGAATCACCCACCTCCATTACAGAGCAGTTATTTTTTAAGTAGCAATAATTATTATTTTGTCCAAACTGGAACTGAATGGCTCAGTTATACAATGGCCATTTACTATTTGTGCTGCTGTGGCAGCCTGAAGCAATCAGTGACCAGCAGCATCCTGGTTCATTGGATATTGTGAGCAGCCCACCAGTTCCCTAGATGTTGCAAAACACTGAATCCGTGCGTAGGAGCCGCAAGCCATCCAGGGAAGCAAGCTTTGAACCATTGGCCTGCACATCAACCAGCACCTGGGGGGCTTTCAGTCCAGCTAAGCTAACTCAACTGAGCTAAAAAGGTGAAGCCACACTCACAATGCCCCTCTGGCAATGGTCTCTTCTTGGCATCATTTAGTTTGAAGGAAAGGGTCTGTGAAGGGATGAGAAGGCCTTTGCCTCCTGGCACTACAGAGAGAGGAATCCTTAAGTCTCTTATGTAAGCAAGGCATGTCCTATATTTGAACTTCTCCATGCATGTCCCATTTTCGTTTAGGTTCCACACCTAACGAGAATGGCTCCTAAACAGTAAATGACTGAAAGGTCAAAAAGCACCTTGCTAGAATGGAAAAACTTTCAACTTTCCAAATGAAAATTTTGAACTAAAAGCAATGACAACAAAGCAGCCTCAAGGCCTGTCCAAGTCTCACTCCTGCAAGCACACCACCATGCTGGCAAATCATCTGGTTTTCTTTAGCAACCATCTGTGCTTGCCTTCACTTAAAGAAGAATTAGCAAACAGAGGAATTGGCACACATGAAGCACAGCACGTATCTATATTTAGATTCATTTTCAGCTTTGCTCCAGAGATTGAAAGCAAGTAAGATCACATGTTTCAACTGGAAAACGTGAATTTCAATGCCACCTTTACATACTGGCACTCATAAGAAGTCAATGCTCCAATTAGCCTCATTTTGAACTGTTTGCCTTGCCTTCTTTCCCATGCAAAGCTTCATGGGTCCCTACTGTTGCACTCCCTCCACAACCTGGAGCCTGAATTGATGAAGGCTTCACTGAAAAACAGAACAGAGGGGATGGGCCAGAGAACTTCCATTCCCTCTTTGTTTTATAGTAGTTTTGTGTTTAGTTTTTAAACATTAGAAGCAGGATCCTACTTTTTCCTGCTAGCACCCGGAAACCCCCTCCCACTGACACAAAGAACCACTGATAATCACCGCCTGGAACATGGTTGAGTTTGTTGGGGGGCGAGGCGGTGGTGGTTCTTAGTCACCTAGATTACATTTAAACCAGGCTTACTTAGCTTCCTTTTGTAAACATTATGAGGGAAGAGGGTCAAAAACTTTACTTTGTCACAGAGATGAAAAAAATGCACTCAAACATGAGTTAAAAGAAACATTTAGTTCTTCTACATGAGGAACTGGAACACAGAGCTCAGCCAGCAAAATAAAGCTTACCATTGCAAGTAAAGGTTCAGAAGACTTCTAAAAAGAGTATTCGGAAGAACAGCATGACGATTAAATGGAACAAAATATAATCTCACCTACTAATTTGTAGCAAGCTGCTCCTCAGATAAACAGTTAGAATATGTGTACATTTAAATATCAAGCTTTAAGTTCTTAATATTAAAATAAAAGAGTAATCTGCATCTTAATTCTTCACTAAATATGCTCATGTGCAACTTGACAGTCACACTGATGACAGACCAATAAAACTAGAATAAAGTATTCTCAGCAACTCTAACATAACACCAAATCAGCAGAGGATGTACATTAAATGATACACACTGCCACTTCTAGAGGTGCCTCTGTCACGGCTTGCAGGCATTTCATGCTGACATCAGGTTGTGTTGTTAGCTGAGGTCACATTTTCTTCTGCCTTTAGCCCTGTTACCACTCTTGATAAACTGAAGTGTCCAGTAGCAGACAAACACACCATCTCAAATGACACTGGCAATCTTTGTCTTTAGCTTACTAACATGCACAGCTATAAAAGTAATGAATAAAAAAAGTTTGATTAATTTGGAGATCTTAGATAACTACTGCCTCCTATTGAAGGAAAAATAAAGTCATAGAATAATTTAGGTTGGAAGAGACCTCTGGAGGTCAAGTGATCCAACCTCCTTCCTAAAGCGGGGCTGACAAAGTTGTATCAGGTTGCTCAGGACCTCATCGAGCCAAGCTTTAAAAGTCTCCATGGATGGAGATCCTCTGGGCAACCCATTCCAGTGTTTCACTCACCATCCTCAAAGTGAAAAAAATATCAGCTCATGGAAAAAAAATGAGCATAGGGCTGTCCCCCTCAGTCCCTGTAGTACATAAATTACTGGAACTTACATAAAAACAACCGAAAATCTCTTGCTGGAAAAGGTCTTATTTCCAACTCGGAGGTTTTCTGGAATTAGTGGTGTATGCATTATAGGTACAGAAAAGTCAAAATTCTAGCTCAAAAACTAAAAGATGAGCTGCTCATCACACTCTTTTATTGATGTTTGTACTGTGTGTTTTGCAGAAATCACTTCCATGCCATAAGGGAGCAGAGACCACCATGGCTGGTAGGGTCATCACTGGCCAAGGGTGAAGAGCACTATCAAACATTGCTCAGGTATATTCTCACCTCAAACTGGTAGCATACAGCATTTTCTAGGGCATGTAAAACGTGCTGGTTTAGACAGCTCTGTGATCCAGCCTTCCCGGGAGGAAGCTGTTGGAAAGGGACGAACCGTTTCCTCGCACACACACTGGAGGTCCTGAAGGGAACGTCCCACTGTAGCTGATGGAGCGCCCTGCCTGGTTTATACGACAGACATTGTTCCCCATGGCTGTCAAGCAATCACCTTTCCCCACCAAGAGTTTCAAACATAATATTAAGTTTTTAATCATATTTTTAATGCTGACTAGCTAGATAAAGGCTTCATGTTTATCTTAAACTACTCCACAGACCTTGCACAGTCCACGTCTGTCACAAAACTCCCCAGTGCCCCAGCGTCCTACCGCACCTCCCACACTCTCAGGCAACAGAGTACACAGAGCCACTTACACCACACTGCTATAAGCAAGAAATAGTTTGGATAAAAATAGGGACAAGACTGCTTTAGAGCCCATGATAATAAATAGGCTTCAGGGAGCAACATGAAGGGGAGCAGCAAGCAAGGAGGACAATGTGCATACGCAAGACTCAGCCCAGACTCTGATCCTTGGAGAAAGCCCACTACAGTAAGACAAGATCCAGCACATCACACACACACACAAAAAAGACATCTGAGGAAAGCACTAGAAACAAGTATGAAGCTTCTTAGGGGGGAAGGGACAGAGAATAGGTTTCCGTGAGCTGGTGCATAAACATTTTGCCTGTGGAAGCTTGGCATCAGATCTTATTTAAGTCTCCAATGAAAAGGAGCGTGATTGTCTCTCCACATCACAGAAGCTCCGTGTGATTACAAGTCTCTGCAGATTCAGCTCCTGCCCAGTACAGAGGTCAAACAGCAGGAGTGTAAATCGGAGTTGAAGTGTGCTGGCAGAGCTGCAGCAGGAGAGAAGTGTGCCCAGCCCTGCCTCTCCCGGGCTGGCCCTAGGACTGCCCCTGCTCCCTCCCGCTCACAAGAGGAGCTGGCGGGGGGAGCAGGGGGAGAAATATAAATGATCAAGAATAAAGTTAGACCCATTCTTCATAAAGCAGACCTAATTAGAAATGTCAGGTCTCATTATGAGCCAGAGCTCCACTAGAGAGGAGTCCCATTACTCAGGAGAGATGTATGTGGAAGACATGCATCATTTCTTAAAGATGTATGCATCTGTCCTCTACCCACACCACACCCAAAGGGAACAGTCTCACTATGTGGGGGTGGAGGCAGCACCAACACTATAAGAGCCAATGCCAACTGCATAAAGAAAACACTGGGAGAAGCAGTACCAACACTGTTTCGTATATAAAACTTCTATTTCCCCCTTCCCTCTGAAAGGCTAGGAGCAATCATGCCTAAAACACCCATACAAGGCCATTACAACATAGTCAACCAGCAGTTTACAAAGGGCCCTGTTCATTTCTCATTGAAGTTATTAGAAAGAGTCCATTAACATCAAAGGGAGCAGGTTCAGACTAAAAAAAATAGTGTAAATTTATCTTTCCTACCTCTGCCTATAAGAATCCAAAACCACTATCCATCCTGGTCTCCAATGAAGTCCAGATATGTTTCATATTCATTGGACATGAGCAGCTGCATCTAATTCCAGAAACTTCCATGTCAAGCATCTAAGAGACTTTTGTGGTCTCTTTTGTGGTCAGAGCCCTGATGAGCTCTGAAGGAAGGCGGGCCAGGTCTGCCACAGGAAAAGGAGCACGTCCAGAAATGTAGTTGCTATTGGTTTTGCCATTCTTGAGAAAAGCAGTTCAGGTGACACTGTACAGTGAATGAAGGTGTTTATCTCTTCCTCTATAGTGCACTGTTTGTGCTAAAATTCACCTGGCTTGACTCTGAAGGCCAACTGCAAAGAAGCAGCCATTAGCAGTTTTCCTCATGCAGATTCGCCTGCAGTGAGCTCCCTGCAGGCTACATGGAGGGTGTAAACTAAGCCAGGATTCTTCAGGACTGTCTGCAGTTTTGGGCTTCAGGGGAATAAGCACGAAAGAGACTCAAACTGCTTTGCACAATGCAACAAAAGGATTCCTTTGACAGAGCAGCAGGGCAGAATTAATTCCTTCAGCAGGCAGAAGAAACCCAGTCATTATACAGTATTCGATGTCTTAATACTACAAAAATAGGACGCTTTTACTTATTATAGCTTGGTTTTGTTCTGTATAGCATCACCATATCTGAGCTACAAACAAAATACTTCAGCCAAACATAATGAAGGAGGAGGGCAACATAATGCCAGATCAGGGCCAAGTACAGACAATGCATTAACTGTACTTCCCACTGGAGTAACAAATCAGCACTTGTCCACTCCTGCGTTTAGAAAAAAGGCCCTCTTCATGCCCCCGACTCACGTGGCTGTAACTGCAGTTATTGTTCTACCACTGTATGTTAAAACTGGATACACCATCTGTATTAGGTATGTCTTTCTCAGAAATGGACTCGGTAGTCTGATCTCATCCAGCCTAAGGTCAATGATTTGAATATGAAAGGTGACTAGATACGAGAAGACCTTCAAGCCTGCAAGCATTTGCTCTTAGGTTCTTTAGAAATCAACCAGGTGCTCTTCAGTCTAGACACTTGAATAAAATCTCATGGTTATGGAAGCTGCAGCTACTGTGGTTACACTATACATACACTGTTCTGCAAGGGCAGGGATGCTCTTTGCCACCAGCAGGAGAAACATCTCATGTACTTTTATTGCCCCTAAAAGCCTATCCTGTAGTTCACCGATTACCTTAGGGTGACTGCTGTCCTCAGAGGCTGCTAATTACAGCAGCTAACTCAGTTCACTTGTTACATGCTCAACCTGAAAACAAATCTCATCAAATAAATGAGAGCAGCAGCACAGGAATTCATCAAAGTGCTCCACAAGAGGTGCAAGAAATTTCATCTCTCTCCCAAGCAGTCTTTGGCCATTGCTGAGGCTGCTGATTAAGAACAGCAATTTAATTCTAACTGGGACAGTGATTCTATATAAAAACAGCCCAGAGCATTCACTTATAAGAAGTATCAGGAGACTACTCTCAAGAACCCAGCACCCAGCCAACATACAAAAAGGGGGAAGGAAGACCCCCACCCCTCCACTGCTTTTTGTGGAGACTGAACTATTTGTGAGCCTCAGGCAAAGTTTCCTACATCAAGAACACTTTGTAATTCTTTCCATAGCAGCAGAAAGCATGTGATACCCTCACTTGTGCTCACTGAAGTTCTTTACTGTGCTTCCCCAACAAGTGTTGAAGCCAGAGTGTGTGAAATACATAAACAAACATGTCCCAAATAAGCTTTACGAATCTGCAGAATATACAACTATGCGATACTTTTTACTCACACCAGGTTGCCCTTGGCATGCCATCCTTTCTTTAGGACATTTCAGTAATTTGTACTCCCATCTCTCAGAGAATTGTTGAGAATTAAAAGGCTGACTTAAAATCACTGCAACGTTCACAATGATCGATATGTGTGTGTGTGCATGCATGTGTATGAACCATCCTATTGATAAATTTACCCCTGGAAGACGCTGTGTACAATAAATGACAAAGCGAACATGAAAAACATAAGATTTAGAGTTAGTCCTTTCATGTGAAAATATCACTGGAGTTAATACTGCTCCAGCCTTGACCCCTAAACTCTTTCTGACGAAAGATCTACAAAGGAGAGCCAGCTGGGCAAAGCAGCACATAAGATACCAGGAAACTGGTCCAGAGATTTTAAAGACAATGACCACTGCAGATTTGAGGCTTTGTTTTACAGATGAAACCAACCCGACACCGAAAGACATGAAAGAAACTGGAGGAAAAGACCACAGCAGAGAAAACAGCAACACTACTAAGCATTACTGAAATGTGATCGTCTCCGCAGTTTTACTAGATGTTACTGCAGTTTCCATGGGAAGGGTGTAGGATCTTTTCTAATTCATTCTAATACTTCTTATGGACACTGGACCGTAGATTCATCCTTGCAACGTGTTCGAAGTTGCATGTGTTCTCCAAGACAACCATTGAGGTCCCTCAGATCCACACGGTACTTTTACCAATGGGGAAGAAGAGAACAGGCCCTGCATAAAGCAGCTCTTCTCCAGATATGCAGGATATTCATGCATTTAACCTCCATCAGTGTTAATGGAATTGTGCATGTTAATCCTTTGCTCATGAGGTCCACACTAGACAGCATCATCTCGTCATTTAGCTGCCCACTCCTTTACCCTACATTTATGCACGTCTGTTGGAAGCACCATGAAATGCAGTGGTAGAGTGGTTCTGCTTGATTACACCAAAGCTTTGCCGCAAGAGCATTTCTGTGTTCATATAAAACCATCAGGGGTTAGGGAAGTGATGATACACACACAACTAAAGTAACTCTGGTCTACTGCTTCTTTGAAAGGGAATCCTAAGGTCAAGGTACTTGGGGATTCAATCCAGAAGACACAATAGCACTAACAATTTACACACTTATTTTCCTTCTGATGTTTGCTACTACCACAGTTCAGACCTCGTGACCTGGAGGTCAGACATTTCCCAACAGATAAGACCAGCTGGACTATGGCCCCAGGCTCTTCATTCCACCAGCTGATCTTTCAAAGCTGAGAAGTTCCCAGCATGATGAAATCATTAACAAGTATGTGCTTGTTTTCTTTAATAAGCAATTAAGTGCATTAATTATTCAACACAATTCCAACTTTGGAAAAATAGATTATTCTCAACTCCTCTTTTGACCTGGATGGGAGGAGCCAAAGTGAAAAGGTCTCTCAGCTATAGATGGTGACACTGTCCAGTGACAGGTGATGTAGTTCACAATGAGAAGGAGAACCAGCCTAGACAGGTTTTGGTGTTTTGTTCCTGGAGCTGGGAGCCATTTACTGACTATTCACAAGTAACACCACACACATGCATCCCCTGCCTCCTCTGAATATACATGTAATAATTGCCTTGGAAGAACACTGTGAAACCACAATATTCCAAAAGGATCCAAGCCCCTAAAATGAAGAACTGCCCATAAAAATGGCATGTACTGTAACATGTAGTATCAATTCCACAGCATCCAATTTGCCCAGGTGATCTCTTCATTACAAAAAGAGCTGCCAATTAACTCGCACCTTGAGACAGTAAATATCAACATGAAACCAAGGTCTATACAACTCAGATACCGACAATCTCAGACTTTCTAAATTTAGTCTACTACATGCACAGCATAATAAGGATTTCAACAGGACAACAGGTACACTGAATGGAGAGAAGAGGGGGAAGAAAAAAGAAAAAAGATGCAGCTTTTGCAAAGATGGCTAACAGAAATCATTTCCTCTGAAAGCTAAGACGAAAGGCACAGGCTTCTGATGTACCAAAAATAAATGCAATACATGCTTCCATCCTGTAAATTTATTCTTCACAGGTGAATAGATACAGAGCTCCTCTGCCTTTCCGTTTCACCTAGTCCCCTCCAGCCTCTCTGACTTCCACAGATATCCTTTTGTTACAGAAACGCAGTTAAAAAAACCACAAAAATGCAGAAAAGCCAGTGATGTCTCCATTTGGCACATTCTTGGAATTGTGATTCAATGTTAATTCAAAAGTACTTCTAACCAATTTAACTAATCTTCCCAACTGATGCTGCAAAAGCAAACAGTGATCACTCAACAACATCACAGACCAGGAAGGGTACCGGAAAATACCTGTGTCCTTCACCTCTCGCAACCTGTTCTGTTCCCTTACATATACACATCCTCTTCCTTCACCCCGTCAAACAGATCATTTATCATATTTTATAGAAGCTTAAACTGAGCTTGATGCCACCAGGCTACGGATGCTTACAGGCTATTTTTTAAAGTTCCACTTTTACTGCAAGATTGCTTCAGTCTCTTCACACCATTAAAAAGAAATTTAACAGGCAAATATTCAGACACTAACAAATAAACCCGTCCATCCCTGTGGCACATTCACTAGCACCTACCTTTCCCCGTAGTCATTATCTGCAGTGCTTGTGAGATGCTGAGGAAGAGCACTGTGCTCCGGGAGCAGCCCTACAGTACATGTCTCTCAGCAACTTCACCACCAGCATCACGACTTCTCTGCGTGACCTAGCAGACGATTGCCACCTCTCCTCCAAAATAAAAGCCTGCTCAGCATCCAGCTGAGCGCCATGTGTCCTCCTTGCCTGCTTGCTCGCATCCTTCCCTTCTAAATCTGAGAGTTTAAAACCCAGGAGGCAGTAATATGCTTATTTACAATGTTGTGTAATAGAAAGGGAGCAGAGCCCGTCTTGCCCATTTCTACCTTCCACAAGGATGTACTATCAGATAATAGTGCTCATTCAAATACCGCTCAGACATTACTGCTCTCTCAGCCCCCAAGCAGGTGAAGGGGTATTTCCTTGCTTTTTTTATGCCACAGGAATGCTGAGTCAATGAAACGAATTTTCTATTTAATTTTTCTATTTCAACTTGGAAACAGTATTCATAGAGAACAAGCCACAAAGGAAATTAAATTGCACAAGGGGGCATGAATGCAGAAAAGCACAGTGCAGCGTTTGTTGGTTCAAAACCTCTCTGTGTTACCACAGACAGTCGCCCCTCCTTCCAGTCTGCAATTCTGCTGCTTGGATGTGTGTTGACAAACAAACAATATTCCACCCACAGATGCATGGCAACGCTTGGCAAATGTGGGTGATTTTTCCTCCTTATAATAAATATCAAAATATCATTCAGTGACTCAGCTTCATTACCAACAAAACACAGGAATCTAGAATAGTTCTAGTTTCCATATAATTGTCTCCAAGTTGCCAACTTCATGAACAGAATTCATTCAGCAAATAGCATACTTACCTTAAACAATATCACAAATACAAAAGTAGTTCTACTCAAGAGTAACATTGCTCCTTTTTCATAGGCTTTCAGTAACTGGAATTATCACATCTGCTATTTCAGCATTGTTTTAATTAACCTGCTTACTCTGAGAACACTAACACACACAGGCAACTACTGAAATTGCGTCCTCCCCTCACCTTACTCTGTGCAACTATCCATAGGGGAGAGATCTCAGCTCCAAACTCAGCTCCAGGCTTTAAGATCTCCTGCTTTGATTTCCTTGCAGCCCAAGACCACCGCCACCTCCATTATCCCTAAATCTTGCTCTCCTGAGCAAAGTCAAAATTCAATGTAGACAAGAAAGTTCAATCCCCTCCCTACCCACAGGTACCATACCGGCACACCACCACAGTATCCCTGCATGGACCAATGTAGAAGCATCTCCCAAAAATTGTGTGACTTACGTAAAAAAATGAGGGTTTACATCAAAGAAAGTCATATTATGATATTGCAATGATCAAGAGCATAAAAAAACCACACCGAAACATTTTGATTACTAATAGCTTTGGTTTGGGTGATCATTTCCTATAAGCCTGTATCTCTCAGTAGACGACTTATTTCATTCTTAATCTGTCCTGAAACTTGATTATAAAGTCTTCTGGAGTCCAGGTGATCCAAAGTCAATGCAAATCCGTGGAAAAACTGTACACTTTATGTTCAGGTCCTTCCAGACATAATACTAAGGAAACCCGTGCAGCATGAATTTCTTGGAGTCTCTGTTTATGTCCAATAGCCTCTCTCTGTATCACATCCAACTAAAGATCATCACACAATGCCATATGAAGACAGCAGCTGACTAGCTGGCAATTATTGGCTCTTTCATGCTGAAAATGTATTTATCCCAGGGGAAAAAGGCATCTGCATAATTAGCAAAAGCAGTTACACAAAAAATAATTAGCTTGCTGAAAGCCCAAAGGGGGAAAAACTGTAATTTTTGCTTCAAGAGGCTGACTAATTATATGCCAAATAACAAAACAGAGATGCACTGAGAATCATCGAGAAATCCAACGTGGATTTTAACTTCATATTCTAGCTGTAAAGGCTGCTGGTAGCCTAGCAACAAGCAGCATACTTCAGCATGCCAAAACCTCCCTCTGACTTAATGAAACACCTCAGATTACTATGCAAACCTCCCCCACCCCACTACGCATTTGATTCTTCTATTACTAAACAATAAAAACAAAGCCTAGCCAAAAAAATAATCAAGCAATTCAAAGTAAACTCAAAGAAGCACTAATGGACCACGATTTAGAAAGATAAGTAAATATAAAACATGAATTATGAATTATTTTCATAGACTTAAAATTCACATTCTGATTAGAATTGATTCATTAGATTTGTTCATGGGATCAGAAAATGCCCTATTATTTTAAGCACCATTTGTAGTAGACTAAGTAAGATTTCTGTTCATTTGTGTCTTGGGAACCACTAGTTAAGAAATCTTTAACAACTTACAGCATACTCGCTAATCTCCAAATTACTCCTGATACACAAACAATGCTGCTGCAATTGCTTTCTTTTACTTGAATCCTCAGTGAGCTGGTAGAGGAAACTTGCCCCAAACAGTAGTCTCAGAGCTAAGAGACCAGTTTTCATCATTGTTCTTCTTTGACCAGTTCTTTTGCCATATTTCACCATTTCAGAAGCCACAGTTGCTTTCCCACCCGCCCAGTACTGCTATATTCTGCAGTAAGTCAGGTTTGACAACCACTTTCAAGTCTTGTTGTAACTAGCACAACTCCAGTGCTCCTGGGCCAGGGCTCAGTTACGAGTGACATTTTAGCCAACAGCTTACTCTTGGTTACCCACCTGAGCTACCCACCAGAGAAGTACAGAGTCACCATATCCACCCATAAGACCACATAAAAAAAAGTTAGGCTTGATCTTTGCTAGTGAGCCAGGAAGTCATGATACAGCTTCAGTCAACCCTTCCATTCCAGAGGCACGCGTTAACCCTAAAAAACAGAAAGCCCTTCCCCAAGGGGCGAAGCGTGCTACTTCTCAGCCGGGTCCGTTCTGCAGCCGGTACGCACCCAACACAGGGAGCAGCTCGGGGCAGAAAACCCAGCGCGAGGGAGCTGACGCTGCTCCTTCCGCACTGCCATTTTACGCTGACAAGGGCTTACAGATTGCAGTCTGCACAAACATTTGCCAGTCCGCCTCCCAAAACCTCTGGGACACTAATGCAGCCTGCGTAGAGCTGGAAATAGTACATGCTAGCTACAGAGAGGGACTAACACGAGCTTTTAAGACAAGGTACAACTGCACCATGTTGCCTGAAGTCATCTGATCCAGGCCATATAACATGAAGGTGAAAGCATTAGTGGTGTGTTCGCCTGGAGTTACAATCTAAAAGGAGTAGTATTAATGATAACAGACAGACACCCTCATAATCAATACCATACTCTGCCAGACTCTGCAAGATTGAGATAGCTATTTCCTGAGAAAGGCAAATCTTTTGGATGTGCAATATTTATGATCTCCTCTGCTGGTGACTCTGACAACCGCTGAAAGTGTCACCTTTGTTCAAAGGCTGCAGGAGGCATCAGGGACACAAGAAACCTGACAAACTTAGCTTGTCTTTAGGTCATAATAAACTTGTGACCATGGGTGAAGATAAGCCTCCTCCACTGGCTTACACAACCTCAAAAAGATAAACTGAAAGTTGCACGGAGCTGTTGACACCGTAGATATGGTGAGTGCATATGCTGTATTTGTGCTGTGCTTGGAGGGTGAGGAAGAAGCAAAAAAACAGCTTATAGCACTATGGGAAACTGAGCCCTCCCCTCAAATACACACACAAAAAAGATATTAACTGATGTTCTTATTATTAGCTTCACAAATGAGAACTACTTTAAAATTAACTCACGCAACTACAGACTTTTTTTATTGTTAGGGACGACGAAAAGGTTCTGGCAGAGCAATGGGAGATGCCACCCCTTCCATGCCTTGCTGTCTTTGACCCCTTAACACTTCTCCACTCTCCCCAACTCACTTCCCCCCAGGCTGCTTTTCGGTCCCAATGCCCACACGGGAGATTCAATTGTGGAGAAATGCTAACACAGACACGCTCCAGGGATTGCACCCAGCCACAGCGCAAGCAAGGACAGCGAGACATCAGCAGATCAGGTTAAGCTGAGTGAGGAAGACAGGCGTACTTCTGTCTGGAAGCACAAAAAGCCTGTCGATGGAGTCAAAGACATGGGATAGGGTGTGTAAGGTCTCGGGCACTGTATGTGCAAGTTAAATCTTCAAATACATCAAAATGGTGACAGAGGAAGGGGTATTAAAAGAAAAAATTATTCTCAATGAAGCACTAGCAGATCTAATACACGTAAATGCTTTAATTGCACTTATAAAAAAAAAACCCAACATTCCTATGGAAACCTTCCTTGGCAATTTTAAAACAGATGGTTTGCTTTCTTGGAAAGAAATGGCACTAAGAACTGTCTGCCCAGAAGAGGTCATCCCCATTGTCCCGTCTTACTTCTTTTGATGTTTTCCATGGTGCCAGCAGCCTTGAATCACATCACAGCATGTGCTGGGATGTTCAGTCTAGAGACCAGAACCACCTCTCAAAAGCCAAGGATTAGCAAGTGATGTCTCTGGTACTGTTCTGGGATGTGTAGATGCTATAATGATTGCACAGCTAAAACCTGCATTGCAAATAAATTAACTCTAGTTTCATGCTCTTCATTGAAGTTTATTCTTACATGTATCTCACCACCTATTTCATTCTAAATACTCTTCTTATCGGTTGTGACATACCTGACTTTTTATGAAGATCACCTTCATTTGGATTAGAAAAACACTCCGTAAACTTAGCTTAAATTTGGCTAGGGGCACATTAAGCTCCAAAATCTTTCCCCTGACCCCTAGACAATAAACCATAAACAGAAATCCCACCCACAGTCATCATCCCATCACAGCATTTGTTTAAAAAGACCATGTAGCAATACACCTCACCACAGAGCACAAGTCTGCCTCCTCAAACTCCAGACAACAGCAATCTACATAGTACAGTGATGCAACAAATTAACTTTTTCTTTTTTGAAAGCCCATTCTATTCCACTACTAGCAAAACAAAAATTCTACCTTAGCCTAACCAAGTGGAAAGCAGAGAAGTTGGATCAGCAGTAAGCTTGTTTCAGTTCGAGTTAGGATTTCAGAACAAACACCTGGAGGTTGTAAACCTTAAGATGTTTGCTAAGGGATTAAATATTTACTTCCCCCCCCCTTTAAAAAAGTACAACAACATTTGTTTCTCAACTGCACTTTTTTGCCACTGTAAGCCTCATCTACATATACAGCCAATATTTTCCCACATTATGCAAAAGCATAATTTTAACCCATTCCATCGCAGAGGAACCTGCACTAGGTCTCCATCGTTCCCAAACGTACAAGAGAATATCACATCACATTTCTGAATAATCCAAAATAGAACTTCAGAATTTTCAAATAAGTCAATTTTATTATTTCCTGCAGGGATGAAGTTTACCATATTTTAAAATGGATATGGCAAGACGAATGGTGCCTAGAAGTGAAAAAGATTTTTTTTTTTTTCCAATTTAAAAAAGCAGAGACCTCTCTGCTCTCTTGGATTCTGAGAGCGTGGTGGGAAAGACTGGGGACATCACCTCTCCTGCTCTTGGCCTTGCGGAGGGTGTGAGCTTGATAGGAACCCGCAGCACTGAACCCATGTTCTTCATGTCTGCTCTACTCGGCTGTTGGCAGAAAGATGAATTCCCTCACCAAGAATTCTCTCAAAAATCTATTCCTAAAAAATGAGTGATACTTATTAAAAATACTTTCTAGCTCATAAGCTTATCTATAAGAAAAGCAGTAATAAACACTTTTTTTAAAAGTAAGCAAAATACTAGTCTCAGACAAGAAAGACAGAATTAAGGCTCTGATAAGGGTCTTTGACTATCAGTCACAAACATACAACGTATGCAAACTTAGGAACTGCAAAATGCAATCCCTAAACAATATGATCTTTAAATGGAACACTACTACATTAATATGTACACTTTCTGTGCTATTTAGGGCATTAAACCGAAAAGGTTTTTTGTCTTATATTACAGAAGATGTATTTCCCTAACAAAACTCAAGAGGAAAAGAAGGACAGCTCTAACAACACCTTCTGTTCTTGAAACTTACGCTTCATTCTCCTTCTGATACTACTAGGAAGACAGAGCAGATTAACTAAACAATGTTATTTGCTGCAAAAGCTATGTGTATACTTCTGAACAATCACCCATACTTGTTTTCCCTAACAGAACGCTCGCTCTGTGTCCATTTGAATGCCTCACCAATTGATAACCGCTAAAAACACCAAAAAGAGAATATAAGTACTTCTACTCACCACCTGAAGTCTGGATCATGTTTCCAGATTTTTGGACCTCATCAAATTTTGTAAAAATTACATTCAACCTGTTTGAAAGTTAAAGAAATACACAATGAACACAGTTGAATTTAATTTTTAGGAATCTTCTAATTTAAGATGTTATAAGACAAATTTTGCTTCACTCAGGTCATTGGGAGCACTGTCAAAAATATCAGTGTGGAGGGAAGTTATTTTAAAATTAAAAAAAAATCACAACATTCAACAGCTGATAAGAAAAACTGAGAAACAACTGATACTACAGAGGTGCAAGAGATATAATTGGAAATACTAAATTACTGAAGATGTGACATGTCTAATTGTAGATCCATTTCCAGTTCATTACCACTTTGTCTATATTAACTATTTGCAAAAATACCACAGAACACACCCCTAAAAAACAACTTCACACAACATTTGTCTTTGACCCCAATACCTCTTTCCCATTTATGTCACAGGCCCGGTGGAGCAGAAGATCCTTATCACATCTCATTATTCCTTCCCAGAGAGTTTATTACTTTAAGGCACATCGTGGCTGGACAAGAAGAGGCAACAGCACTGCCTCCCCACCTCTAAAACACCCCTTCCCTCCTCCCTCTGCATCCACAGGCTGCCATCTACTCCACCCTCAGGTCTGACCATGCTCCACCCTGCGCACTGGAGGTTGTGGCAAGAAGACAGCTTTCTTACCACACCTGACAGGGCTTTGGTTCTGGTGTGGGGTTTTTTTTTTTAATAAAGCCTTGGAACTGATGATATTGACTGTGGATTTTTTTACCTTTATGATAGCCTAAGCACAGGCTACTCTGAAGTGTCCTCTCTACACATGTAGAATGTACAGGAAAAACACCACATTAAATCTTAAATCCGTTAACTACACACCTGTAATAATTTTATTGGTTTTCCAAAGATGCTGTGGCATACTTGGGCAAAGGCACAGGATCCACATTAAGTGAAACCTGAGTGTTTACAGGATGAAAAAAAACAAACCCTGATCCCAGGAAAAGGTTCAATCATGCTGCTCCTGAAGCCTTCTAAAGGAAGAAAGGGAATAAAAAGCAGCCCAAAAATAGTGAAGACATAAGGACATCCTCAACTTACCGAGATTGGGGTAATCCTTTTTTACTAAGATCAGCTCTTACACGTTCACCAACATGTCTGTAAATTTCCACAAGGCTGTTTATTGCTGCATCACGAACCTGAATGTGAGATATGAGAGAAATCACTCATCTTTATAATTTAAATAAATAAATCCCTGCCCTACCTTGGAGAAAAATTTGCATATTTCTCAGCAACAACAGTTGCCACTATACACCTTACCACAGAGTTCATGAAGGAGCTTCCATCCCTGCATTTCAGATATTAGCAGTATCAGCAGGTCTAATTTAATTGAAAAGGCAGTCAAGACATAAGATGAAAGGTTTTCTACATAGGGACACACACAGGGAGCTCAGCTGCCTTTGCCAAACTCCACCCATTGTGTGCAACAGGTACTGCATCAAAAAACCAAGGAGAGACACATGAATGGACCTTATATTGCTAGTACATTATAAAACAAACTGATTTTTAATGCCATCCTACAAACTTACATTTCTGTGTTGATAAGAAAATATGGAGGGAGGGAGGAGTAATTAATCACCTGAGTCACCATGAATTTTGCATGTTTTCCAAACCGATTTGAAGAAACTGCTGGGTACATCCTTCCCTCCACCCAACAGAAGAGCCACAAATCTGATTAAAGTGTCACCTTTCCGTACCGAACCCCTTTCTTCCATCAGACACAGCAGGCAGAGAAGGTAAACTATCAGCTCTGCCTACAGAAATACCTCGGAGCCATGTACTGCTGCTTCTCAGAAGATGGCCTGGCAGCTACCCAAGCACCCACACACATCAGGACCAGACACAGGATATTTTGTGGGCGCAAGCTAGAATCGCCTATAGGTGGGAGTCAAAGGGCAGGCACACGTGCCCTGCTTCCTAGCAAAAAAAAAAACCCCTAACATTTGACACACGCTCACCTCACCCTGTTCTCCTGCTCCGCAGCCTTCCCATTCAGCAGGTCACTGCCAATTTCCAAACCGCTGCCTTCACTCACGCCAGCCCTTCCCCAGCAGTCTTGCCTCTCTTCTCTCTGCCCATCAGCCCCGGACGCTACCAGGCAGGACTTCTGGGCACAGCTCAGGAGGGACTCTTTGGTGTCGCCAGTTCCTGGGTATGCAGACCCTAACCCAGCCTCGCTCTCTGCCTCCGAGGGGCAGAGGAGGGGAAGGGAGGTCGCAGCACCTCCACCTCTGCCTGCAGCGAGTCCACCTGCCCCGGTGCCAGCCGCAGGGAGACGGCAGCCAGGGCATGCCGACAAGCTCCGCCATACCCCCAACCTGCCGCCATGCCCCCTCCGGCCGCGGCACGCAGTGCAGCCGACCGTGGAGGTCCTCACGGCGTGATCTGGAAGGATCGCCTCTGTGTGTCAAGTTAGTCAGAGGTATGGATGCAGGACTGGGTAAACCCCATATCGGGCAAGGCAGGGAGCTCCTACTATCACACCTGCTTTAATCTACCACAGTAATAACAAAGCTTTAATGCTTAATTTTATTTTTGAGAAAATAGTCATAGCTTAAATACAGTTTTCATACCAGATGCTCACTGGGTTACACAAGCTCTTAAACTGCATTAGCTGAAAACAAAAAAAACCTAAAAAAACACTCATCCTGAAAAGGGCAGTAACATGTCCGCAACAAAAGGGACAAACAGTGCATTTGACCTGGATCTGTGTTTCTCCATCGCCTCTCACCAAGAGAGGGCAGCATTGACCGAGCATCAGGCAGCTGGGGTCTCCCAGGGCTGCGGAGAAGGCACTCGCAGCACAGAAGCACCCCATGGGGAGCCCAGGACCAGCCCCTGCCCCAGGACAGGCACTGTTCAACCAGGAGCCACTTTGACAGCAGTTTGTGTCCGATCAGTTCGGGCATGGGCTTTCTGGGGATGAGACACCAGACCCAGGATAAGGGGCAAGAGATCAGCCTTAATTCCCACTGCAGCTGGGGACTAGGATAATGAGCTGTGCCAGAGGCAGTGCAGAGGGAAAACATGCTTGAGTCCCCTCACCAACTTTCTGCTTCATTCAACAGCTCACCAGCGGCAGGACCAAGGTGTCTGTCTGTGCAACAAGTGAAAGTCCTAAACCCAGCGTCCCCTCAAAGACTAACAGCTTGCTCAGCCATGGCTCAGAACTACAAAGGACCCTGAACATCCAACTTCCTTCAAAACTTCTTGGGGTGACAGGTTTATCCTCCTACATTGGCACAACCGGCAAGGGAAGGCTGCTTCACACTCAGTCGTCCTCTTCACCAAGGGAGGCCCGGACAGCTATGGGAATATGGCCAACTCCAGAGCCAGCATAAACCCATTCCCCAGCTGGCCGCCCCATGCTTCCTTCCAGCTAAACACTCATGTGTATGCATCACCCATGCTAGGAGGGCAACAGGGATATTCAAAAACTGCTAATAACCATGTTATATGACATTAGTTTGAACCCTGCTTCCCCATCCCTCCTCTTCTCACTAACTTCACATACTTGCATCTGATTTCAGATTACATCCTGTCCAGGGCAGGACAAAAAGCACATAGAAGTGACAGATTTTCTTTTTCAACATGTATTTAAACCAGCGATGCAAACCAAATTGAAGTATCCTGTACAGCTTTCATGCCTTATTCAGACTCTCCCTGTACAACTTCTGGCAGTGCATGTGGCCAGGCTGTCCAACTGGTCCCATTTGCCCTCCCTGCCCAGACTGGTTCTCTTCTGAAGGCAGAAGGGTGCTGCAGGGAGCCCAGAGGTATCCCTGCAGCCTCCCCTGCATTCAGGCTGTCAGGCACAGGAGCTCCCTTCCCACAAAGGTTTCCTGCTCTGTTCACTTCACCTTCACATTCATTGTGTTGTGTTGAACCCTTGGAGTAATTGACATGCTGGTATACTTGACTTTAGGTATACTTCAAATCATACCTCTTCAAAACCAGCCAAGGGCTCTTCATGAACAGTATTGTTCAGAGTTCACCAACAGCAGCACAATTAGCTAATTTACCAGCCGGAATGCAGAGCCTCGCTTACCAACAAGGCAATCAGCACAACCTTTAGATGTGAATCACAGGAAAAAGCTCACCTGGCTGTTTGGATCTCCAAGTAAGTTACATATATGTGGCACTATCTTACTCAGTGTTAAACTCTGAGCTCCAGATCTAGGAATAAAGAACAAAAGAGCACCGATGTGAATCACAGAGCGGGCTTGCGTACATAACGTACGTTTGCAGGAGGCTCTGACTTACGCATTGAGTGTTGCAATAAGGCAGAGGCAAATCCCTTCTCTTGTCCGGAAATTCTTGTGTTTGAATCCTCCTAGCATCCTGTCCCACACATACTGTGGAAGACAGAAAAAAAGGTGAGACAGGAAAAAAGGAGGTGGGGGAAGAGACAGATTCTTTCTTCCAGCAGACATATACCATAACATCTCTAGAGCTTAAATATAAGCTTTACATCCATCCAATGAGAACAGGACAAGAAGTAGAAAGACATTTTTAGATCCAGCTAATTCTTTGTTCTGCGCTGACTTCACAGTAACTCCCCACTAGCTAAAACAATACTTCTACTTACAGAAAGCAAGTACCTTCCACGGACCCAGAACAACTACACTGACGTCCACCCATCCCATCCTTGGGAAATCCACTGACACGCACACTCCCATGCATATCCTGACATGCAACAGCATTCTCAAATGAAGCGAATTCCTCATAACACGGCGTAGGGAGATGAAGCTTCATTTCAGACAGGGCCACAGGAGAAAACTTTCTGTCTGACAGAAAAAAGGTCTCCTTTTTAAGCAGCCAGTCACTCTCACACACTGCAAAGGGCTGTGGAGCATACCTGAGGGTTAGCAGCTTGTTCCATGATTTTTAGCAGCAAGGTCTGATCCTGCTCCCTCACTGAGTCCTTAGAGTCTCCCAGTCTATCAAGTAAACTTGGCAGCACTGAGGAAAGAAAACAGGAACATCCAGATCCCTCAACAAAAAACCGTCACAGTGGCACAGCCCCTCTGCTCCCCCCGCCCGATGGAGGGACGAGCCCTCCCGCCCTTCAGCAGAGCCTGAAACCACTGAGAACCTCCCGAGTGCTCTCCAGGGGAGAAAGGAGGCTTTTGTGTACAGCAGACAGAGGGGATCCCACCAGCACGACGGCGACACCCCCCCACACACACACAGACCCCTTACCTGTGCCAATCTGGGCCTTGAAGCGATCTTGCAAGCGGGACACTAGTGCGGAAAGGATGTCAATCCCCAGGAGAACCACCTGCAAGCACAGCACAGACGGCGTTTTAGCGCGCAGCCCATCACCCCTGGCCTTGGCCAATGTACCCGACAGGCGGGAGCGCCGGCACACGCTCCCCTGGGAGAAGGGCCCCTTCCCACCCACGCCGTCGGCACTGCGTCCATCTGCTCCGGGGCTGCGCTCGCTCGGGTAACGGGATTGCACAGATACACACAACTCTTCCTTGCACGGCTTCTGACAGACAAGCTGAGGGGTTTACAAACAGAAAAGCCCCCAAATTATTGCTCCTTGTGACATTTACAAGCCAAAATTCACTGCCAAGAACTTGACAAAGCCAACAACTGTAATTGCCGCTCGATGCTAAAATCATACATATGTGCAATGTACACATACCATATGCATAACAACTTCAGTATTTACTGTAACTAGCATTTCTAATTAATTGTAATTATTACACTTACAGCTAGAAAACGGTGTGCACTAACAGCAGCTTAATTATTCACTTGCAGAAATTAAACCCAACACTTTCATGACGTGACTGAAACCTGGGGAAAGGCACTTTCTTTGAGAGGCTTCAGGGGAGGTTGCAGATCAGAAAACCCACTCTGACTAACTCCATTTAATAACAGTACAAAAAAATACATCATATACCGAATATACTGTGTAGCCTGTATACTAAACACTTAGCAAGACCCTATAGATCATGATAGTTCTGTATGACACAGCTCTCTAAGTTTTCAGTGAGGCGCTGAGGCTAGTAGCCCCTGGAAGTGTTACGGACAGCCAGGCTTCTAGGGCGGTGTCACCTGGGCTGTCACAGCGCAGCCCCGCTCCCTGCGGGCGGTGAACACCCTATACATACATGTATCTATCTATACATATGCATGTGCACGGACGCGGCTGCTGGCGGGGCGGCCGTGGTGGGCAGCGCCGCGGGCGGGCGG
>NW_009224505.1:0-6459 GCF_000690835.1 Fulmarus glacialis | reverse complement strand
AGATGCAGCCCGGGCGCCGAGCTGTGGGGAGGGGGGTCTGTCGTTAGAGTTGATGGGCAGCGGGATCCAGCGGGGTACGTGATGTGCCGAAGCCTGTTATAATTAACAATGCGGAAAACTGCAGTCTGGGCCCAGGGAACTCGCAGCGGAACGGCTGAGATGGAGCCGAGTGAAGGGTGGACAGGGGAAGGACAAGGACCCGCAGCTCTGGGCTGAGGCTGGTGTTAGGCTCGGAGGCGGCTCACAGCAGCTCAACCGAAAGGTCCCTCTGGCCGGCTTTGGTGATCCTAAACCTTCAGATTTTTGCAGCGAGGCTTTGCCCTTTGGCAAAGAAAGCCTTGGGGCCACGGGCGCCATTTGGTCTGCATAGGGAATACTGGTTCGGTTTGGCGGCTTGTTGAGTGTTGCTGTTTCCCTGCCGTGGTTTTTGTTGTCTCCGCTCGATTTTGGCAGCGTGCTCAGGTCTGCTCCCGCTAACTCATGCCAAAAATGTCGCTGCAGGTGGCACGCGGGACCGGTTTTGGAGAGGGGTGGCCCCACTGTAGTGGGTGCAGGCAGGGAGCAGCGCAGTACCGGCCTCCGCGGCAGGTGACGCTGCATGGGGGCGGCAGTCTGGGCCAGGCGGCTTCCCTGGAGCTCTTCTCGAGATGCCTGCATCCCGCTTCAGTCTTTGGGATGGTTTCTTTGGAAAGAAGAAAAGTAAGAGGGACTGTAACAAGTTAGAGTCTAAAAGATTGCACGGTCAAGGGAATGTAAATTCTAGAATTTGTTTCACCCGTCTTGTGGTGCAAGGACAAAGGATGCTCGGTGGAATCAGAACAGGGCAAATGTAAAGCCAATAAAAGGAGGGTGCTTTTTTCCACTTCTGTGACTCTCTGTGAGGTCTCCTGCCACAGAAAGCTGTTGAATTAGTGGAATTTAATGAGATGAAGAGGGAAAGGATTTGTAGTGGAGATCAGTGGGAGGGCACAGGGCTGGCACAGGCCATGGCAGTGCCTTAGCCTTGTGCGTCGGGGCTGCAGCGGGGGAGGTCAGGATGGTCCTGGTGGGGGAAGACCGTCTCTCGTCCGTTCCCATGGGGTTCCTGCAGCCCTTCCTTGTTTGTGTCTCTGATGCCGGCTGCAGTGGAAGACCCGAGGGACCAGTAACTGTGATGACGTGGTCTGATCCTGCTTGTGATTCCCGTGCTGTGGGACAGAGAAGCTACCAACTGAAATACTGCTCTACGAAAGCGGGGTGTTACTCCTGAGTTGCTCACGGGGCTATCTCTGCAGGCAGAGCGCGGGTGACCACCCCTCCTGGGCTCCCTGCGTCCCTGCCCCTCGCACCTCGTCTCCCTCCCTGCGGGGATGTACAGCCCCTCCCACCACTCCCCTGGGTGTTGGGGGTGCGTGTCCCTCCCCAGCCGCTGTCTGTCCTCGCCTGCCGCTGCCCGCCTGCGCCCTGTCCTGCGCCACGTGAACATGTGTAAGCTGATGGTGAGCACGTTGGCGTTTAGGTGCGTCTCTTAGCAACTTCACTCACGGTGCGTGTTTTCTCCTGCTGCTCAAAGGAAGGTGTGAAAACAAAATTCTTTCACACGCAGCTGCGAACAGTCAGGGCTTCCCGAAGCTGGATGGCAGCTGTCTCATTTAACCCGAAGGTGAGGCGTGAAGAGTGACCAGCACACTGGCAGGCGGCCCTGGCGCGGCTTGCTCAACGTCACGCAGGGCTGTGTGAGGGGGCTGGAGGGCAGGTGTCCTCGGGGGCTTTGCCTGCTCCAACCACGGACCCATCCTGTCTCTTCTGGTCCTTCCCCGCCTCCTCCCTCCTTTCTTTCCAGCTGCGGATTTGGCGGAGTAAGAATCCCACAGATTTCCTTATCTTGGCTGCATTCCCCACTTACCTGCTAGGCACTGGGTTAAATCGTGATCCTGGTGAAAAGTGTGCTGTGATTACGCAGTTACATGCAATACGTTACCAAGTATATGTGCGAGACTGAATTAACGGTGGGGGTAATTAACCACTGGAAGAGTTTTGCTGGAGATGTTACCATTTCTTGAAGTGCCTGAGTCTGGAAGGGAACATCCTTCTAAACTGCGTGTTTTGGGCTTGATACAGAAATTGCTGGAGGAGGGGGTTTTTTTGTCGGTTTGTTTATGTTCTTGATCAGAAAATCAGATTCTGTGACCGTAATGACTGCTTCTGGTCCTAAAACCTGTTATGGAAGTTGCCGGTGAAATCCCAAATTCAACTTCCTAGCACTGAGTGCTGGATATTGCAAGACTTGCTCACATCCTCTTACCAGATTCTTTTTCTGCAATTCTTCTTTTCGGCAATTCTTTCATTTTGAAAAGGGAAAAAGGCAGGGCCCAGCTCCTTCCTGCAGCAGTACGGTGTGCCCGAGCTGTCCATCCTCCGGCTGGAGCCGGGGTTGCCATTGCTTCGGCGCAGGGTTTCACCTTCGGAGCAGCGTTGGCGGGTGGGCG
Organism: Fulmarus glacialis; assembly: GCF_000690835.1. Lineage (NCBI taxonomy): Eukaryota > Metazoa > Chordata > Aves > Procellariiformes > Procellariidae > Fulmarus > Fulmarus glacialis. The sequence continues at coordinate 3,991 of NW_009224505.1, read as the reverse complement.
GGGGAGGCGTTAGCGGAAGGTGTGTTGTACAGAAACCTCCTGGTTTTGTGGCTCGTGCTGCAGCCAGCATTGCCAAGGAGGGAGATGAAGCAGGTGTTGGGTAGGCTGCTGCAGCCGGGAGCCCTGGTAGCCCCGCCGGGTCGGGGGGAAGGAGCCTTTCCCCGAGGAGGAACGAGAAGAGTTTGGAGTCAACGACAGGGCGAAAAGCGTGCGCGGACGGAGCCTGCGGCTGCTCCCCGGTCAGCCTCTCCTGGGCCAAACGGAGGTGGTGTTCAGAGTGTCGCTGCGGGAGGAAAGGGAAATCTGCTTTATTTTGGCCTCTCCATGTAGCTAGAGCTTCGTTAGAGGCTGTGGCAGGAGAGAGGGCTGTTGGGCACCCAGGGCTGGGGTAGGCGGTGGGTTTGGCTGGTCGCCAGCGTCAGCTGAATCGCAGGCAGGACCCGGTGGTTTTCAGTAGTTTCTAACCGCCAAATTTGGACAGATTTTCAGGGGGCTAGCAAAAAGCTTTTCCCTCATCCCAGGCTTGTTTCTTTGCCAAATTTCAGAGACTGCTGCAAGCTGCTGAGCTCTATAAAAGATTTTATATATGCATAAAGCAAAATGATACGCAACTTTCTGAGGTTGGTACAACCCCTGCTTGTAATAAATGTGACCTCTAACTATGTTAGTCTGGAACAGACTACAGACAGAATTATATTAATAGAATTTGTAATTAGAACAGTAATTACACAGCACTTAATTTCTTTCATAGAAGTGAATTTTCAGAAGCGACCAAAATGCAGGTTCTAGGCAGGGAGAGCGATGCCGACAGTGCGGAGAATTACCTGAGGGACGCGCAGGATGGGGACTGCGGGTTGCGTGGGGCAGCGGGAGCCCGCGTGGATCCACTGACACACAGGAGAGTGCGAGCCAGGGAGATGGAGATACGGAGGGAGGATCATGGTGAGGGGCTGAGAAGATGGTTACACAGAGGTCTTCTGTGTGCGTAAAGGAACGAAGACCAGGAGGGAGGAGGTGGAAGATACATGAGGAGAAGTAGGTGAGATCCGTCAAAAAAGCTTTTGTCAAATGATAGGAATTTTTTCCTGACGTTAGCTGTCATGCACATATCTTGCAGCCCACCTAAAGGCTCAGCTCTCAGGAAAAGCTTGGAGAAGGTTTTCAGCCATGGGGAGAGGACTTGGTGGCCAGGTAGCAGGAGCAAGAACCTCTCTGTTTGAATGAGGGTAGTCAGAGTTTTACCCGGAGTGTGTGTTTTTCCCTTTATTGTCCTTTCACACCCCTCCAACACACTTCTAAACTCGTTTTGGTTCCTTTCTGCATTTTAAGAAGCGGGATTAGTTTGGAAAAGCTTTCCTCTACATTTTTCAGCTGTTGCTTCTCTGGCAGAGGCACAGGATGAAAAAAGCCCTGGAGAATGATCTGCCGACGGCAGACTGGCGGTTAACTGCGGCTCTGCATCTGGCTTTTGCTGGGCAGGAATTACCTTTGAATGTTGGCTTTGCATTGCTCCAGGTCCCAGCTGTTTTGCTGGGTTTAAGACCAGAATGGACTGTTGGGTCACTTGGTATGAACACTTTCATCCCAGGATTTTAGCCTTTTCCCGATCGGCTAATTATAAGGCATCTGGTTAAGGCATATCTTTGAGATACAGTTACAGTCTAGGGCCTTGCTACCTTAGGAGTTCTTCCTCCATTATTAGCTGTCTCGCTGTTAATAATTAGCGTAATTTTTTCAATAGGCATCTCCAACATCCTGGGTATTTTTTTTCGCATTTCTCTCTGAGAGTAAGTAGTCCTTTGATACTGGGTATTTTTGTGTTTAAAGCTGCTTGTACCAGTTAATGAGGTCACTTTTCGGTCATTTTTTGATGAGTTAAACTGGCTGAACCTTGTAATTTTATTCAGTTCCAGCATAAGTTTTACAGCTCTATTCTGCATCCTTTTCCAGTGTCTTTTGAAACTGGCTCCTGATGCGCTGATTCACAAAGCAAAATCTGAGGCAGGAGTTGATGCAGTATCGTCTTGAGGAAGATAAGAACGCAGCTCACTGGAGCCCTCCCAGCGCCCTGCCTCGGTTCTGGGGAGCCCCGTGCTGCCAGGCCGCGCGCAGGGTTCGCCGGCATGTCCTTGCTCAGCTGAATCAGCCTCAAGTAAATTACACCCTTTGGGAAGGAGAGTGTTCTGCTTAGCTAGCTTTTTCCTGCTAATTCCATGACCTCTGCAGAATTGCCCTGTTTATGTGTGCCTGTAAGTTCCCGAAGGCTTGGAAACCACAGGGGACGGTGGCGGGGTGCGGTGGGAGGAGCTGTGCTCCGTCTCCTCCAAGAGCAGCGAACTTCAGAGCCATCAGCGCATCTCTGCTCCCGGGGCTGGAGCCGGCCATCCCAGGAGGCTGCGTGTCTTCTGCTGTGCTGCCCGTTCGGCGTGCCGGATCGGGGCAGGGTTCCTCTGTCACCGTAGTCTCGAGCTTTGCTGGAAATTAAGTGCAAAGGTGGTTAAAAGAACACAAAAACGAGAGATTGGGCAAATGTTCTGATCGCATGCTGTCTTTTGTTTGGAGGGGGGGTGCTGGGGTCTCAGGGCAAAGACTCTCAGGAGAGACTCCTGAGGGTACTTGGAAGTGCTTCTCGAGCCACCTTACGTGCTAGCAAGGAAAAGCCCTGAGTCCTGTAACACGGCGTGTGTCCTTGCCTGGCAGAGGAGTCGGCAGGGCTGACGCTGCTCAGCATCTCCCAGAGCCGCTGCCCGGCGGGAGGGGCATACACAGAAAGATCTCAGCAGGTCCTGGTGTGAGGGGAGACCTTGGCCCCGTGGGAGTGATGGGCAGAGCAGAAACACGGCTGGAGGAGGCCTGTAGCACGCTTGGACAAATACATCCGCTATTTTTATGAAGTTTTATTTTGCGGCCCAAATCATCTGAGGCCACCTTTGCCAGATGCAGTTCTTACCTTGTAGAGCTTACAACTCAAGAACAAGGTCTTGTGGAAGAGTCAGAAAATCAGAAAAATAAATTGCTTGATGCTGTGATCGACAGGAGTTGGGAGAGATGATGAAGCCAGAGCAGGAAGACTGGAGGATGATCCTGATAGCTGAAGACTGAGCGGGATGAAGTTGCAGGCGCCGTGGTGAGGGAAGAGGAGGTTTCTGGCGCTGCGGGGGCAAGAACTCTGACATTGTGGCTAAAGTGGAAAAGATGGGGTCGTGGAGGTATGCCGTAGAGAAAGAATGGGATTTGGATGTGGCCTCAGTGAGAGCATTGGAGATCTCTGTGGCTGCGGTTTCACAGTTACCTCAATCCAACACAAGTGTGGCTGCTGCTGGAAGGGACAATGCGGCTCTTCCCACCTGGCAGCTCCTTGCCTGCCCTCCCTTTTGCTAGTGGCTGCATGGTGAGCTGGGTCAGGGCACTGCTCTGCTAGCGACCGAGCTTTGCACTGGGGTTTGGTTGGATCAGTTTTCAGTTGCTCACTGGGCTCACGGTGCGACCGCATGAATGCAAGTGTGGGCACAGGTGAGGAGGTGGCAATGCACAGTCAGGGATGGGCGGGAAGGCAAAATGGACCTATATTTTGCTGATTCTGAGCTTACTAAATATCCTGACCGTGACAGTAGCACAAGTCAAATGCCTGGGGAGGAGTGTAGGAACCAGCGCCTGTTCAAGGGATGCTTTCTCCGAGTGTTTTGCCAGACGTCGGCAGGTCTTCCTGAGGTCAGTGTGGTTTCTGTGTGCGGTTTAGTCCTTGGTGGCTCTCTTCCCTTGGCTTGTTCGGTCTTCCTTGACCCTCTGGAGTTTCACCAAGGTGAGGATTAAAGGCGTTTGTGCATCCAGGCTGGCTGTTCAAAGCTGGTGATAGGACTTTTGGTTAATTTGGGTGTCCAGACTAGGTTTAAATTGTGTCTGATCTGGACTTTAAACTGTGTTTCCAGATGAGCTGGCTGATGTGAAATGGGTCCCACCTGCTGTCGATCTGCTGGAGGGTAGGAAGGCT
>NW_009224504.1:0-5949 GCF_000690835.1 Fulmarus glacialis | reverse complement strand
TAAGGCTCCTCAGCCATTCTCCAACACCATCTAATGAAAGTGCTGTGCCAATGATCCCAGTTAGAAAATATATACAATCTCAGTCTTTCATTAAGCAATTCTATTTGGAAATCCTTAGGCTGTTGGTCTTATACACTCATTAATTAACACAAACTTATGTAATAATGCATAACTAATGATCTTAAAAACTTACAGAATGACATATCTAACTTGCCTTTTGTAATGTACTAGAATTTTCATGCTTATCTAAAGGGATAGACAGAATACCACTGGTCATTTAGGCCTCAGTGCATTTGAATGAGGCTCCCTTGAAAGTTTCTGGAAAGTGAGCTTATGCAATCCTTGCTAAAGTCAATGCGTCAAAACCCAAAGCCTTCCATCTTCATGTAATTCCAATAAAGCTCTAGCAAGTCAGTATTTTTTAAAAAAAAATTTGTCCAAACATGTCCTTTTTTTTCTTCAGCAACTTCTTCCCTTTTTTTCTTCAAATTTTTATGCAGATATTGAGATGGTTATTCACATTTGGCTTGTCATAAATCATGCTTCTGGTAAGCAAAAAATAATGTCAAACCAATACAATTTCTATTATTTTATATTACTTAGTGGCTTTTTCTTTTTTTTTTTAATAGGAATCATGATTTATTTATTGAAAGCATAAAAGCAAGACTAATTAAAGGAAGTAACGTTCACAATTTTTGTGTCACCGGATTCTGTCTTTTCAGAGTACCTTGAGCTGAATAGCTAGTTTGGGATCTGGCCAATGGGAACTGGTGAGTGCTCTGTTTTTCCTAAAGTAAAATCATAGGATTGGCAGTAATTGATTTCAAAGAAGATTTTTACCAAAGGTCTGGAGGCAAAAATCTCTTGTTATTGACAGAATTTAGACTGCATTGGTTTAGACCAAAGTCAGGTTTCACAAAGAGAGCAGTGTAATGGAGTACAAAGGGAAAGTACTTTTGTGCTTATCTTTTTAGACTGACAGTACGAGAGAGGCATGAGAGGCATAACTTTAAATGCTAGGTCTTGAGAGACAGAACATATACTTATGTGGTAAAATTTCAAATAAATAGCATACAAAAGATCTGTGAAATATTTCTACAGTGTCTGACTAGTAGTTGTATTTAATATGTCTTAACCCTTATGATTCACTCTCAACTAAAATTGACTGCTGATGTTATTTGATGTGGACCGTGCCGGTAGACACTCCAGTGAGAAAGTGATCTCACAAAGACAAAGTTAATGTTCAGAGGATCCCCAAAATTCTAAGAGGATAATTCTGCAGGGTATTTCTACAAATCCCCACTCCTCTCAGAAGGTGTAACTGATTGAGGGTACATCCAGTCAACATGTATATCTCATAGATTTTTGTTGTGCTTATAAAAATACCTGAAACACTAAAATAAATGTTGGTCACTACCCTTTACTAGTGACACAAAAAACATAACAAAACACAGATCCAAGAGGAAAAGGAGACCATATCACTGGGAGATGCTGAAAAATTATAGAAAAACTGTTGGTGCCTTTTGAAAACCTTTAAAGTGCATGATTTTTAGGAATGGTTCTTTTTTTATAATATATGATTCGCAAGGCAGGTATTCTGCACCTGTGGGGCAGTGAAGTGAGAGAGAGATGGTTCTTTCTGGATCTCAGTAAGACAGGCCCAACAGCAAATGGCTTACTGAAATGGCTGTGTAATCACTACTCAGCAATAATGAAAACTTTGGTGTATTATCGACATTGTTTTGGTCACAAATCCAAAGCATAGCACCATACTATGAAGAAAATTAAATCTGTCTCAGCCAAAACCAGCACAGTGTATCATCAGGCAGCCATATTTACTTTCTATGGTCCACTTAGTGAATTGGACTGAGTAGGAAGAGGCCAACTTGTTCTCAGTCAGGGCTCCAGCAATGCACTGTCCGTCATGGCCATGTGATTGCACTCTCTAAAGAACTGCAGAGAACTTTCAGGGACTTTGATCATTGTGACACATGGGGTGTATGTCACCCTCTGTGATCATACAGGGTGACTCAAGCTAGCGCCATCCCTGACAGTGAAGAGATTATTACTGCTGAGTGACTAACACCTGTCAGGTAGTCCCCAGAGAAGTGGCAAAGATTAGCCATATCTGACAAATATATCCCCATGCCCTCACCCTATTGAAGGGTTTGGGGAGATATGGTAGGGGCTGGACGTCACTGTGGCTGAAGGTGGTATCAAAAAAGCCTCCTGCAGGTTTTGGGGGTCATTCTAGAGCTGTGGGATAGCCCTAGGCTCTTGTCCAGCCTAGAGGCTAGGATCCATGCTGCTCAGCTCACAGCTGAAGATGGTCTGAACTAACAGATGGTGGGGAAAATGCTGTCAAGATTACAGAGAAAGTTACAAACTGGTCAGGGCCAGTTGAGCCTGGTGATGCACTGAGAACACTGACACACAATAATAATGTGGTTTCTTGACCTGCTACAGTAGACTCAAGTGGGCCCTCACTCTGTAGAGGCAGAGAGTGGGGCAGGCAGGTAGAGGGAGCAGCCTGGGAACTTTTGCATGCTACAGAGACCTTCCACGTGCTAATTGGAATACTACGTGGAAACAGAATGAGTCAATAATGTAAATTGGAACACACCTCTGAAGGCTCTTGAAGAGAAGTTTTGGATGCCCCATTGTTGGAAGTGTTCAAAGTCAGGTTGGATGGGACTTTGAACACTTGATCTAGTGAAAGATGTCCCTGCCCATGGCAGGGTGGTTGGACTACATGATCTTTGAAGGTCCCTTCCAACCCAAACCATTCTATGATTCTATGATTCTAAGGTCAGCTGTTATGAACTCCTGTTCAAAGCAAAGTTAGATCCAACTATGAAGTAAAACCGGCTTGTTCAGGTCCTTACCCACACAAATTCTTAGAATCTCCCACAGTATTTTGGGGCAACATCTTCCAGTATTTGATTACCCCCACAGTGGTAATCACTGCCATCTAATCAGAATTTCTCATGTTCCAGCTAATGTTTCATGCACCTGCAAGAAAAATCTGCTTCCAACTTCTCTGTACCCCTCTATTAAGTACAGAAGTGCAATAACATGTCCCCAGAGCCTTCTCATCTTAAGACTGAACAAATCTAACCTCCTCAGCCTCTCTCTGTATGCCAGAAGCTTCAGTCCCCTGACTGCCTCAATAGCCCAGTATGTCAACGACTCTTGCAATGTGGAGCCCCAAACTGAATGCAGTACTCCAGATGTGGTCACACAACCGTGGAATAGAGAGGAATAAACACTTCCCTTGATCTTCTAGCTACATTGTTGCTAATGCAGCCCCACTATGTCCTTGGTCACCTTCTACACAAAAGCAAACTGCAGAATCCCCCAGGTCACCAGCTCATTTTTTGCAAAGTTGCATTCTATCCTGTCAGCTCCCAGCATGTATTGCTGCACAGGATTCTTCAGTCACAGATGGAGGACTTTGCATGTGCCTTAATGAGGCTTGTGTCATTTCTCCAGTCTGCTGAGGTCCCTCTGAATGGCAGTTCTACCCACCATCATAATGTTCTACGTAGTCTATGTCTAGAGCACAGGAAGCAGCAGCAGTGTCTTCCAATCCTTTTTGCTCCTCCTCTTTCAGTCAGATAAAGTAGCTGTTCCACTGAAGAGATCTGTGTTAGATTCTAGTACCACAAATTTATTAGTACATAGAATAATCAGAAAAAAATGCTGTTACTAAAATTGAAAACCCCACTAAAATAAGAAACTCTAGATCCTGGTTGATACCCTAGGTCATTTGAATATTGCAATGTTGAGTCTTTTTTCACTTCTTCTAATAAAACTTACTTGGGCTCTGAGATTTCCCATGAACCTGTTTGGCTTTCAATGGAAAAAAAAAATCCCTCCTTCAAACACAGAGCTCTCCTGCTTTTTCTATAACAGTCCTTCTAATGCACAAAATTTTAGAGCTGAGTAATTTCATCTTTACGGCAGCTAGAGCACCTAGCAAAGCTGAATATTTGATATATAAGTTAAAGATTAAAGGCTGTTTATCCCTTACAATCCAATTCTTTCATTTGGAGAAAATGAAATAAAGCCTCTGAATATTCAAAATGTACTAGATAAGTATGGGAATATTTTTTTTCTTCAGAGTTCATTCCTGAAATGGAAAGGTCTTGTCAACCAAGGGAGATTCCTGAGAAACAGAAGAAAGTAAGGACCTACCTCACCAAAGTGGATCGCATGTCCACTAGCATCCAGTTTCCGGAGTCAAATAAATTACTATCTCAGCAATCACTTCAGTTTAATTCTGTGGCATTTGACTTTGATGGAGGACCTTATGAAACATTAACATTTTCAAAGGCATTGCCTTCAGGTAGTTTCCATGTGTGGTTTGCAAATGAAGAGAAAGCAAACAGGTCTGCAGTAACTCATGTAGATTAGTTAGCAAAACAGCAATAAAAAAGCCCAAAGATATAACTCAAACCTCAAAAATTTGAAAAAAAAAGAAAATTAAGTCAATTCCATGTTCTACAGTGCAACAGGGTGCAAGTTGCACATAGCATAGATACACCTAGTATGGTGTAATACACTAGTGGGCCAAAGTAGTCAAAACTCTGTCTGTCTGGCAAAAATCTGTTTGATCAGAGTGAATGAAGCACCAGCCAAGCCAGTGAGAATTTGGCAGGGAGCATGATGCTCATGTGCATGCATCTGCCGATCAGATACAAGACAAATAGCAAGGAAATTGGCTATAGTTAGCAAATGATGTACCAGTTGGTGTATCAAGGGGAAAGAGGCTTGCTGAGAAACTGTATCTAAAGAAAGGTGGCAGTTCTCCTAACACTCTTGTAATACTTGTACGGCAATGTTTGACACAGGTTCTATCCTTACAAATTGTCTAATAGCATCATCAGTCCAAAGAACTAGACGAACTTTACTGCAGATGAAAGTTAGGTTTAGGTTAGCTTCCACTTGAATTATGGAGAAACTGGCATTTCACCACAAAATATTCCAAAGTGGTCAAAAATAGTACTACTACTACAAGATGCGCTCAAATTCCTTATCTCTTTGTAACGCTTAAAATACAGTACTTTAATACTTGTCCAATTTATAGCCTTACAGCTAAGTCTGAGAACTTCCTGTGATAAATGGAACATGTTGTCCTTAGACTATCAGGTAATATGATGCTGTCTCCACTTCCTTATTCTTATTTATATGTGCATCTAAGTTCTTTTTCCTATGATTTTTTTCCTGTCAAAAGAGCAAATTATATATCACAGCAAAGAACATTAAATAAAAAAGGCAACAGATTCTACCCATCTATATTCAGGATAATCCTGATATTTTAGTGGATAATTTAAGATTTATTCTGGCCTGGGGAAATCAGAATCTGGATTTTCATTGTTTTCTCACTATACTTCCTCCAAGTCCCCATTGTTGTAGTAGCAACAAAGATGTTGCACAATCAGAAAAGGGAGCAGAAATGTAGAATGATCAAAATTTGAGAAAAGCTGTATCTACTAGATAATCTATCTCTGTTACAGATGAATACAGAAAATATGAATCTGCTTTAAAAAAAGGTGCACGCAAGGGCAGATGATAGCAATGGTCTTTATCAATGTCTTCAGAATAAAACCACATTTTCATAATGCTGACAAACACTTAGCAGAGAAGTTCCACATAATCTGTTTTCTTCTCTGGTGTTATCCATATGCATGATCAAATGGTGCTTATTGATGGATATATTGCAGTATTACTGCCAGATATTCTTACCACACAAAGTCCCGTTAAAATCAACAGAAATATTCTAAGCTTTTCAGTGAGAATCTGAGCAATAAGTTAAACAGAGTTCAACTGCCTCTAGTTGAACTAGTAGTACTACACTAGTTTTCACAACATTATCTTTCAAGAAGCAGCAATAGCCTTATCAGCCATACTTGATAGTGCATTGTCCTGGTTTCGGCTGGGATAGAG
>NW_009224503.1:249-1248 GCF_000690835.1 Fulmarus glacialis | reverse complement strand
CAATAAATAGTGCTACTTCTTCACACTTTCAGGACAATATTGCATTAAAGCTTTTACATTTTCCCCATGACATAACATATTCTGATTAGGAAACATCTTGGAGTTATCCTATATCCTAGGGGGTGTTTACATGGAAGCTCTGTGGCAGTGTGCATATTCATGTACGCTACAGAAAAAACCTGGAAGTGTGGTATTTCATGATCTCTGTACGACGTCTAGTGACTGAGGCTGAGATACCACACAGGCATTAATAAAATTCATGCAACTATGTATTCTGTCTGGATAAAGTATTCCCTTTTGCTTAGGCTTGACACCTCCTTTAAGTTTTGTTTTGCCCAGTTTTGAAACCTGTGCCGTTTGCATCCTGTAGCTGAGCACCTCACCCATCAATAATTTCTTCATTACAAGGTATCTGGCTTTTGCTTAGACGGCAGCAGAAGCGTTAGCAGCTGTTACATATTTTATACTAACTAATGAAAGTGCTCTGTGACATATCACTTTAGATTATCATTAAGGTGAGTTCTATGCCCTCCCTCTGCCTCATCAAAAATAGCTTTAATTCTTGGGCAATATGTGGTTTGCTTTGTTCATAAGCAATTTGTATCTACAAAGGTGGATTTTACAGTCCTTAGTTAAGAGAGTGTCCATTCAATAGTGTTGGTAAGGTTTGTCCTGTAAGTATTTACATGGAGACTTTGGGAGGTCTCTTCTGTCTGTTGTGGACGGGGTTTGGTTAGATAGGAGGACTAAAGGAAGCAGAAGACAGGAAGATGATGTCTAGAAATTCTGCCTCTGAGTGGACAAGCAGTTCTGCAAAAAAGGAAAGCCACCCTGGAACTGAGGAGCGGAGCAGAGCTCTGCGGTTCTGTTGCCACTTCTTCCGGAGCGTGAACGGGATGCTCTTACAGGGACAACTTGTAAGTGGAAGATGAGACACCAGTTTAGCTGTAATCCTGCCTGTAGCAGAGCCGGGCTTGGACACAGGAATGCGGCTCCACC
>NW_009224503.1:0-218 GCF_000690835.1 Fulmarus glacialis | reverse complement strand
TCCCCTGACGCGAGTGGTCAGATGCTGCTGTGGAGTTGACAAGAGCTGTCAGTGTGATTCGCCTGATCTGTTTCCCTGTGAAATAGGATGCACTTTCCTCTGGGGAAGGAGCCATTTTCAAGAGTACCAAGAGCACGATGGTCATGTCTGGAGCAGTTGCCCCGCGATGGGCTGGCTCAGCCCGGGGGCAGACGGCTCCGGGGGGGCTGGCAGCAGCC
>NW_009224502.1:0-23706 GCF_000690835.1 Fulmarus glacialis | reverse complement strand
CCGCTGGGCGAAGCACCCCGGGCTGAGCAACTTGTCGCGGGAGGCAACAGCCTCCTTCGGCGGGCGTGGGTGCAGGAAAGGCTTTTGTTGTGGTTTAGCCACAGTTTTCTTAAATTTCAGGACAAGTTGTGAAAGTGAGGCAGGTCTTGGAAAGCTTCAGTGTTTCCCAATGTGTCTCAATTTAAAAACAAAAAGAGAGTGGTTTTGGCTGCTGGCGATAATCCCTTCAGTTGCTCGCTCTTTTCCAGCATCCCGTTCTGAACTAGGAATCTTTCCTGGAAAAGGTGTAGAAAGTGGCATGAAAAGGTGGTAAAGGTAGTTCTTGATCCCAGGGGAGCTGCACGCTGAATTTTATTTGTAAATAGTAATGCTAACAGCTCTCATAAGACGGTTTGTTATGGAAGTTCTCGCTCAGAACCAAGGTGCCATCACAATAGTCACGATAGACACCTAGATCCAGAGGTGTGTTTCTGAGGCAGCGTGCGCTCTTCCTTCCCTTTCTGCAAGTTGAGGATGCATGTTAGCCGGGGACCAGGAGCTCGTTTCTGGTGTGTGTGTGTTTGCTTTGCAGTTTGAAATAGTTTCCACATGCTCCATTCATGAGTACACTTTCTTCCGTGATTCTGGTTTGCAGATATGTAGCTACGTTTCTGGAGTTAATTTTTAAAGCCGAATTAATGAACTCTCTTGCCCAGAATTTATTTTTATATTTGTTGTCAACTGATATTCTGAGTATTTGGGGAGCTACATGTGCAATGAAAGAAGAAGAAAGTTTTAATCAAATAAATAGGCTGGGTTTGCCTCTTGTATGCCTGCAAAAGCAGCTGATGATCTATATTTTAGCACCTTTTAACCATTTTAATTGCAGTTGGGATTTTTTTTAAAGTCAGAAAATAAGTGGGTTTGACTCAGCTTATGCCTTTTTAAAATTCTGCTTTTTTGCTTTGACTGCCCTTACCAAATACCTACTGTTTCTTATTGACTGTTTTTAAGTGCACGTTCAACTCAGCTTGTGTATAAGATGTGAGGTGTTTGCACTCTTCTGAGGTTTAGTCCCATAATATAACATCCCGTGTGCTTTTCTTGTCTTTAGAGACCCTTAGCAGCAATTAAATCTCTGTTTTAAGAGTTATCTGCCTGGAGTGGCCCTATTTTCAGAATTGTGTTTTCAGTTTTTATTGCCAGTTGAAAGATCTCATTATTCAGGGCATATTGCGTATGTCCCGGCAAGTCACAAAGTCAAGAGTTTCAGAGTCTGTTTTAGCACTATTTGAATCCAGTGACGTTGTTTTGAAAGAAAGTAAGATCAGCCTAACGCGTAGGGCCTGATCTTTCCTTGCTAACAAGTTTGAACACCTATCTGTTCCCTGATTTGTGACGTCTGCGTAGCCACTGTTTCACAAGATCCTGCACATTCTTCAGGTATTTATTACCTCCCTAAAACAGATAGGATATGCAGTATATTTTATGAACAGTGAGGACAAGCCGTTTTTAGAATCAGATATAACTAATTGCGAATCAAGGCGTCTTATGTTTTGCCAATTATATTCAGATTTTTACCTAAAGAGGATTTGTTTTTAAAATAAAACATGACAACTGCTTTGCATCTTTAAGTAAACATAAAGGTGCTACATCTGATACTATGTTTTGTTTGTATTTGTTTGAACTAGTTAAAGAATTGTTTGCCATACATTACAGAATAAACATTCTTCACATGTGTTTATTCAAATGAAAAGGAAAATGTGGTTCAGAAGAAGTTTTCATCTTCTTGTTTCCGACATAAGATCATGCAAACAAGGGATCGATGCAGGGTACGCGGTAAGCCTAGCTGTCATAGTTAATCTGAAGGTCAGTAAGAATGATGCCAAGCTTTACATCAAAACTGGGATTTTTATATTGCAGTAATGTATTGCTTCAGTCAGCTTGGTCTATCACATACGGATATAGGTGTCTAAAGCACTTTATTGCTACTTACTGTTTCATGTGGCCGTATTTAGGAAGAGCATGATTGGGAAGGAATAGCTGCTGTTTGGTTTTGCAGGTCATGCTCAATTCTTAAGGTAAACGTTTTCCCCCTTTTTTGGGAAAGGTGCCCCCCTTGTATAGAAATCTGTGACATCTTTCAGTGTTTGTTTTTTGGCGGTTGGTTTTTTGTTTTTTTGGTTTTTTTTTTTAAAGACATAAAAAAAGTAGATCAGTGCCATTAACCATTATGTGAACAATCTTGAATATAAACCAGCAAGCCCATATAATAATGTGAGAAAATTTAGTGCAACAGGATTTTATTTTTAGGTGTGTAACAAGTTGTTCTAAAGAATAGTTTTATTCCTGATTATTAAAATGTATCTGGCATTTATACAGCACCTGCTATTGTAATACAACTGCAAACTGTGACATCTCTGTGAGGCATATAGGTAAATTATACTATTTTAGTTTACAGAAAAACTGAAGTAGAGAAACTTCGCTCAAGGCTAAGGACGTAGAATTCAGTACAGCAGTGAATATTCGAGAGTACCCAGTTCTCTGTCCCAAAAGTAAGTCTTGTAAAATCAGATGAGAAAATCAGGAAAGGGAATGTTGTTGGTACAGAACATGGTTTCTCACAGTTTTTCCCTTTCTCTGGATTTCTTTAAGAACTAGCCCGCAAGATGGATTGAGGTTTTTTTCCAGTCTCTCAGCTACTTCCCTTATTTATTTCCCTCTTTTTTTGTATATAACAGCATTTTCATCAGTGTTAGTTTTCCTTATTTATATGAGCATGTGCAAGACATAAGGGGCGGCATGAGAGCTGAGCTGTGCACCAGGTAAGAGCTTTTGCCCATTGTGCAAAGGCTGCCATAGTAGAGGAAAAAAATCCAGGGGGGAAACAGTATGTGTCCTGAATGCCTGAAGTAGGCCAGGGAATGAGTCTTATCTCCAATCCCTCTCTGGGCAGTGAGTTGGCAGTCTGAACCGTTGATTACATCTGTGTGGAATCCCCTTACCATTGGTAATGCTTGCGTAGGACTCACGTTAGCATATCCCAATCCAAGGGTATTTATTTCGTTTAGATGCCCTTCATGTTCAATTAGCAGTAGTCTGTGACGTGCCAGCTCACAGCTTTGGATGACTGAAAGTAGGATGACGCAGATGTATGAAAAGATCCTTCTCCCTGCTTAGAATTGCTTGAAGCAGTAGGCACGGGGTGCTCTCCACAATCTCCACGCCCTGCACGTTGTGGCAGTAAGTGTAACTCCAAAAACTTTGAAAACGTGCTCTAGATCAGCTCTGTAGGAAGCCAGCTGTGATGCTTGACTGCCAAAGTTACACCAGCATGACTGCAATATCCATTTCCCAGCCATCCCTGTGATAAGCAGATTTCCAAGTGCCTGGAGGTATTGCACATGAAGTAACTGATGGATAGATCTGTGATGCACCCATAGGCGTAGTTCATAAATAAATCTGTTTTTGAAAGGACATAGTATTTAGAAGTATTGTCAGTTGTCATTATGTTGTTACAATTCTTACAATACTTGGTGCTTTCTTAAGTTACCAGCTGCTGGAGTTGGGTACTAACAAGAGAATCCCAGCTTCGTTTTAAAAGCACAGGAAGTTTCTCATCCCCCTGTAGAAACCCTGTAAAGTTTTGAAAGGCTCCGAAACTAGAAGACAAATAAGAAGCACCTTAAATTCGGAAAATCGACTAAGATGTCTTAAATTTTTGGAGACCTATTTCTGATTTACTATACCATGTACTGTTCATGTTGGCTAACGTCAGTGGGCTGTGGCTCTATTGTGTTTTTCTGCATGATGCTTACTTGAACAGAAATAAATTCATTTTAGGAAGTAGTTTACCAATTTGGGTCACTAAAGATAGGATTCCAAGGCATAATTAGATGCCTGTATTTAACTGTTCTGATTTCCAGAGATGCTAACCCATTATCAGTTTCTGCTAAACTGAATTGTAAGTAGTATCTGTGTTGAAAAACGTAGTTTTTAGATGGGTACTAGCATGCTGATTGTGATTTCTAACTTCAGACGGGGGTATGCTTTGATACACTTGTACAAGCAAATGATCTTTTTAAAATTTCCAGGTTGCAGAGCGATGGTTTTTCCTTTTTTTTTTAATCATTTGCTCTTTTTTTTTTTTAATGAATAATCCCCTCTTCTTTTTCTGCCAAACAAGAGTAAAGCAAAAATTAATAGATTTTAAGTTCTCTGGGAGAAGAACTATCTTCTTCCAGTATGCGGTACCTAGCTTAAGTCCCTGATTCTGGATCTGAGAATTACTCTCTGACAGACAATAAATAAATGAAGAATGCCAATAGTACAGATGTAGCAACCACCTTCTGCTAGACAGCATTAATTGTAGATTAGTTGAACATGAAGGAATACTTATAATGAAACTGATATGCAAAAGTGTATTTTCACTTCTGTAATCATGATTTTGCATCAGGCATCTCTAGTGTGTTGCTTTTGCGTGTCAGATTATCTGAATTTAGACACGGAAAAAGTTTCAATTCATGTTGCTTCTGTTTCAGTTTGCTGCAAATGACAGCGTTTTTGCAGGATTTGCTGATAACTGGTAATGAACAAGAGTTTGGAAAAGGTCATTCATTGGGTGTTTCTTTCCCACTGTAAACTTATGTGAATGCCTTTTCTCCAGGAAGCTTTTTTAGCTGTAAAAGCTAAGAAGAATCAGGTTTCATTTAGTTTGACCATGTTAACTACGAAACTACTTTTATGTATAAACTATCTTAGAGTTGTCCAACTTGTATACCAGTATGTGCAAATGCTCACAGATTAACGCACAAGTCTATTTACAGGCAGTTACTAGTGCTAGTTACTATTAAAAAAACCTTTCTGAGATTGAGTGCTTTGAAGATGCCCAAAGCATTCCAAAGACTGTATATCACTATCGAAGCACTTCCAAAGACTACGCTAATGTAACACTCCGTGCAAATGTTAGTGGGATTTTGGTTTATGTTTGTGGTCCTGTACTTGTCACCTGTTATGTACGCTCAAACAATAATCTTAATGATACTTTATTTTAAAAAATTATCTACCTGTAAACATGTAATGTAAACTAAAATTACACTTGAAGGAAACAAATACAACTTGAAATCTATTTGGTTACTTTTTTTTTTTACGTTCCCTCCTGAAGTCCCTGCCAATTTGAGCTGTTTTGTCATCACATTTCCTGCTGCTAAAAAGTGTTTTTCCTTTCCTCCTTTACAGTACTAAAAGGCTCACACAGGCAATGGAGAGCTAACTAATGTAATATCTGAGGAAATAGTGAGGCTAAACTAATTACTTAATTCAAATAATGGACCATGTATAAATTCCTTAATATGCTTCAAACAGAAGAGCTGTTTTACCTCTGCTGGGTTTTCCCAGGGGCAGGGGAGAGCCCAGCTGCCCGCATTCCTGTGTGACCCTCGCTGGGGCGAGAGGAGCTGGGCCAGAAAGCCCCTCCTGCCTCTTGGGAGCTCGTCATAGGCACCGGCCACTGGATGGAGAAGCAGCATCGTGTTCCCGCAGGCTGACAGCAGGTCTATGGGTTTTCCCATGCCCAGAATTTATGGAGCTGATGACAGGCTCCAACTCCTGATTTAGTCCATTCATCTGTTTTGTCTTATGCTGTGGAAAAGATTAAGTGCTATGGTGGTCGGTAATTTTGTAGGAGCCTAGATGGGCTGAGTCTAGAACTAGTAAACATAGCTCATGCCACTGGCTCAGTCTTTTATTAACAGACTATTTTTTAGCATTGTCTTTTTTTAATTCTTGCTGCCAACTTTGGGGACAGGTTCGTCACACAGTTAGGAGCTTGTCTTCAGAAATTACATTTCATATGTAGGAGTGTAATTTTTTTGCAATACTTCTTCCAAATGTGGAAGCTCAGCCAGAGTAAAATTGTGTCCTCTTCTGTCATAGCCACCGATTAGAGTGACCTGTTTCCAATTAAGGGACAGGATAATGTTGTCATATCCATTTAAGAGGATTTAAACACCAGTCATTCTCTTGAGTTTCAGCTATCGCACATGAAAAATATGTGCTGGAAATGTAACAGTAGAAAAGAAGTTTGTTGTCATGACTAAATTGTTGCAGAGCAGGCAGCATCTCTGTGTTGCTTCTCAGATTTAAAGAGCTTGGATATCCAGATGAAAAACTCGATGGGATTTGTTATGTGACAGTCCTCTTATATAATGTCTGGCAATACCATTACACTTGGCTGGCTGACACGGTAGTTTAATTGGTTCTTATGTTCCCAGATCTTTCTAGGAAAATCCGAGGATTTGGTTAGCTCTTTAGCGTGCTGCTTCTGATGAAGATTACAATTAAGGGGCAGCTGTTGGCAAGAAAAAGCTTGTTGAACGGAGCATCAGGAAATTTTTTATTCATTCAGGATTTTAGTTTGTACAGTGTCAGAGTAAAGGGATACTGATGAAGTGGTGAGCCTGAATTTGAATTCATACATGTTTGTGTGGGTTCCCCAATTTTGTGGTACTTCATAACAAGACAAAAGGAAAAGAGGACTGTGGAGGTAAGGAAGGACTACTTTCACAGGAACACTCCTCCCTTTCCATGCGCTGAAGGATTTTAAGACCTCTGGGCTGGAGTGCAGTTCCCTGTGCGCAACCTTACTTGCTCCCATGTAAGACTACTCATGCTTCTGGAGAACAGCAGATTGCCCTCGGGTAACCGCAGTGATGAGTGAGGGGGGGGTGTGTGTGTGCGTGTGTGTGTGTATACACACACAAAACAAGGAGATAGCACTTTGCTGGCTGTATTGCGCAAGGATGTGCTGCAGCGAGATCATGGGTGAAACTTGCTCTCGTGCATATGGCTTGCACCAACCCCTCCGTATCATTTAGGCACACTTCCGTCCTCTCAGAAACAAGTGGATGGAGTAGTGGTGCCAGTTCGGCAGTGGCTGAATCTCTTCTGTGCAAACGCTTCTGCTTCCGTAGGAGCTTTTGCATTGGTGTCAAATGAGAAAAACCATTAAATGTCCCATTCTTCTGTGGGGATAGTAAGTGGGGGCTTTGGTGGAATGATAGAGCTGTAGGTCTGTTGCTGAGAAAGAAGCAAGCGTGGTGGGTGAGGCTCAAGCTGTCTGAGTTGCAAGTAGCCCCTTCTCCTTGTGTGGGTACACAACGGCAAACGTTCGCCTCCCTAGGCCATGACGAGCAGGCATTTGTGATTTGGAAACATCTTAATTGGGTGGTGGGGTGAGCCCCTTCCGCTATTTGTCGGGGCTCTTCTCAAACAGAAGTACACCGCGCAGGCTGTCCTGTTCTGCGCCAGCGGAAAGAAGCGTGCAGTTGACCCATAATGGTTGATACAAAGAACACTGGCATTTCAAGGCTCCAAAACAAGTTGGGAACCCTTAATCTCACAGATTCAAGCTGTACTTCAAATTTTAGAAAAAACTAATTGGTTTCTGCATTTCTCATTCGCTGCTGCTTTAAAAAGTCCTGGATATGTGAGCTACATAAGAAGAATGATGCCTCTCTGAGGGTTGCTATGATTTAACACTTTCCAGCTTTTTAGCTGCTTCTAGGATTGCATAGCTTTCCAGTCACTAATAACTTAATAATTTTTTCCGTAAATATAAGCAAATGGTCCATACCAGCACACAAACAGCCCTTTTTGTAGCCTCTTTAATTATAGGAAATGCCACAGTATGGAAGATTCTTTCCTTTTAGCGTAATGGCACAGAATAATATAGACAAAATGTTACAAAGTAAATAACTAGGACTAGTAACTTTACTTTTGACCACCATAATAGAGGATTTTAAAATTATGAAGTTTTTTCCAGCAATTGAATTATTTAAAATTAAGATGCAAATGTTAATGTGCGTTTTTGTGGCATTTACAAAAAATACTGATTTCCCCCTGCCCCCCCGAAGGTTTTACTTCAAAAAGGCTTCATGGACGTGAGTACTTCATAACTTCTTGCTTAATAATAAAGGTAGAATTCATGGCTACTGAAAGGCATGATAAGTATCTAAATACTTGTGGCTCCTTGTGACAGTATTTAGAACCAAGAACTCCTGCATTGTATTCATAGTAGTGTGCTGCTGTAATCAAGGTTACACTGTAAGATATGAAGCATTTCAGAGAGCAGTAGCCATTCCTTTTTTTTTTTCTTCTATTTTTTTTCTTTTTAATAAATTTTGTGTTTCCAGTAAGAGGTAGCTTCTGCTATTATGTAAAGTTCTGGTATAATGAATGTGGTGTTTGCTGAAACGTCAGTTCAGCCTCTGCCTCATAAAGAAACTGCACTAAGAAACTGGTCTCCTGTCTCAGTTACGTTAGTAGGGGTTTTGGTATCATCTGCCAAAACTTCCTGTGTTCAGGAGACTTAACATAGAATTACGGATGGGTATGTCCTGTTCTGTTTTGTTTTTTTTTAAAAAAAAATAGGGCGTATCTCAATGAAATTGATCCCAGTTCTAGTTAACTTGCAGCCAGTCCCCTGTGTAGCTGCAAAACTGAATGTAGGCAAGCTAAGGCACGATGGAAAGTGATACTACTCATCCTGGCTTGTGTGAGCAGGGCGGTGGCCAGCACTGCCTGTTGAGCTGGGGTTCACCTCTGAGCAGGTCACCTGCAGCTTCCCTGGGGCTGCCCTGTTACGGGGGCTGGTGGCGGAGCCGTGCTGCAGCCCCAGGTTACGGGGACTGCTGCTTCATCTGAATCTCCAGCCAAGGGAGACGCTGCTGTGCTAGGGCAAGTTCTGCCTGTCGTCGGCTCTGCTTGCCTGCTCCGGGTGTGGAAATGGAGCTGCAAAGGCAATAGTATCGTCTGCCATAAATCACAAACAGCGGAGCAACACTGAATCAAGCTGATGCGCAGGGCCTGTTTACGAGATTATCTACAAATAAAATTTAAACAGCTTTCTACTTCTATTAATTAAGTTGTAACCCACTATACATGATCAGCTAATGAAATTGAGCTGACTGAATACTTCTATAAGATCCCTCAGCAAGACAACGTTTAACTGAACCCTCTGCTCATAATTGCTATGGAAAAGGCTGCTGGTTTATGCATTTTTGCTATTGGTTTTATTTGGGGGGGGAAAGCAAGAGGGCAAAGGAAAGTTAAACTGGAAGCAGACCTTCCAGTTAAATTTGATTGATTTTCATCTTTTATTATAGGTAAGAAGTATCAGAGTTGCAATTAATATACATACGTAGTTTTGCGTAGTAATAGTTCATCTTTCCTGGTCAAGGGTAGTTTCTAATTTGTAGAAAAAGTATAGAAGTAGCTTATGGATCTATTTAAAACAGCCCAGAATATAAAACACATAATATCATTATCTGAGTTAGCTTTTCACCTGTGAAACAACACAGATCTTTAAGTTCATTTTTCCATCTGCTGCAAGTTCTCCATGTACTGCAAGTTCTGTTTAAAAAAAATTGCCTGTGCTGTGCTACAGTGGTTCACTGTGACTTTCACGTCACTCAATTTACAGATCAGAAGTATTTCTGTTTTGCAGGAACTGAGGTGGAGCAATTAAGATGCGTTTGTGGCTGTCCAAGTCTGGAAACATACATCAGAGCATCTTGCTGCCGCTCTCACGTGTTCAGCCGTGCTGCCCGGTTAGTGTCTGCATGGCGCAGCTTAGCAGCAGGACTCCCTGCGCTCCCCGCTGCATACATAGGTTTTCAGCTAGAAGATCACTCATTAGCAGAACTTCAGAGTGCAATCCAATCTCATCAACACTAGATGTTGGCAAAATTTTAATGAGGCAGCAATTACTTTAATGTGCTCTAGTCCAGGCTGGTTTTCAAGCTCCTCCATCATTCTCCCTCACTAATTTAACGTGTGTTAATGGTAGCTTTCATTTGCCTGTGTTCACTAACCAGTGGCATTTTCTGTTTGCTTGAAGTTTGTCTTTGTGAAGAAATTTACAAGCAGGTTTTTCAAAATCATATGAAGCAATCAAAACAAAGTCAGTGTTCTTTTTATTCTGGAATAAACAGCTGGACCTTACAGGAAATGTATATGGTTAACTGCAACCTCATAACCATTCCGCTACATCAGTCATATTCCCCAGATACGTAAGGCCCGGAGTATTGTTTGCTGGATATAATGATGTGTGGTTTTTAATTGAATTAGTTCACATGATTGAAAGGACCTGCTCAAGCGGGCGTTAGCTGGAATTTAAACAGGCTATCTGATCTTGTTGTGGCCAAGGTTGACTGTATAGCTCTAATGCAATAATTTTACCCAGAATTACAGACAACGTCACACAGCCAGCTGAGATACTAATGTTTTCATAAACTAGATTTTTGCGATTCAGGATGAACAGTTGTAACAGAAATGTCTTTTCTAACGGCTTTAAGCAAAATGACTAACAATACTGATATCTTAATTAACATAAATAAAATTTTAAGAGGAGGACCACTAAGTGGATAGGTAGAATTTTATCATGAAATACCCTTCTCTTGTTGTTTACTGATACCAGTCAATAGATTCAGGGAGGCAGCGCTGCACCAGTTGGTACTGAAAAAGTTATTTTAACTGCAGGGACTAGAAATGAAGGTGCCAGATATTTTGGTCTTACTCTTTCTCAAGGTGTCAGTGTGTATTACATGCCGTAAAATGTAAACTGAAAGGTACCTCACTCTGAAGGTTTCTTATATATAGGAACAATGATTTCCAATAATACATCAGCCACCCATTGGAGCTTCAAAGGGTGGTCTAAATGAAGAGTGTTTTTTGCAAAGTGAGGATATGATTCATGTGTACTCGCTGATACAAGGAAGTAGTTGTTAGTTTTCAGAGCTGATCTGAAGAAAGAAAGGATAAACACCCAAGGTGACATTTTGGCTGTGCTGTTCAGAAGTGTTTCTGCAAACTTCATGCTTGGGACACTGAAAAAGTAGTGCAACTCCAGCAGGTAAGAATGGTAAGCAGAAGGCACAATAGCGGTTAGTGTAAATAGCAAGGTAGTGCTGTTTCATTAATAGAACAAGAAAGAGTATGAACAGCAGAAACAACTGAAAAGTAGGCTGCCAAGTAGACGTTGTGGACTTGAGCATCTTTGCGCATGTTTTAATGAAAAATGGGCAAGATGGACTAGAAAATAGACTTTTTATGCACGCCATCTTTTGAGCAGTTAACGTATTTTCTGTGCTTGAAATTTGCCAAACTTTACTGGGGCTGTGACAAGTGATGACAAATAGAAGGGACATTTGAATTTTTTTTTTTTAAAAGATTTTATGACCTTTTTTTTTGAGAAAAAAGTTTTGCTTTGCTTTGTGATTCTGCAAATGATTTTGAAGGATAATGACTGGGCCCTAAGCTATGCTACTGCTGGGTTTGCAGGTAGTTGGAGTTCTTCAGTGTGTCAGCAGTATCGTGAATCTTTGGCTATTGCTGGTAAGCTTTATTGCCACAAACGTGGCATTGGTCACTTTGTTTCCTACTGTATGGCGGGTAAGCCCTGATATATTAGGAGTGGGTGTGTGGGGAGTGTGAGAGTTACCATACCTTTGGTTTTGGCCATGTTTTCCCTGTGCAGAAAGGCACCTCCCCTACAAGTACACATGAAACAAACAAAATGTTTTCATTTTAGTAGCTGAAATGAATGAAACAAGCTATAAAATATTAGAATTATATTTGAAAGTTAATGATGAGCAGGTTTGCAAAGATGTTTTTTATTGTGTTCTTGTTATGTGAATTAAAATGCTCGCCTCGTTGATGCTCAATAGCAGCCTCTCAGAAACAGGGGGACAGGCAAGTACTTGAGACCTTGCAAAATGCAGTGTTTATTTTGCTTTCTAAACATGTGGTTTCCTGGGATTCTTCCTTCTTAGTTTTAGCTCACCCATGTTCAGCTTTTGCTGCCACAGAAAACTAGAGTTAAAAGGACTTCTTCAGCCAAATTGGATGCATTATTTGCATGCCGTGTAACGTGTCTCGAAGCAACCCTTGTGTGTGGTGTTGCAGGGAGCGTGCTCAGATTCCTAAGCATCTCCGTCCTCTGCAGCATGCTGGTCGCCTCGGCCGTGGATGCTGGCTCCCAGCGCTGCTCCTGCAAATGCACGCTGTGCTGATGCTGGCACCGTAATAGGAAGCACCTAGGCCTGTCATAAACAAACAGGTCCGGAAAAAAAGTGCAAGCCTGACGTATGGTGCGGCCATAGCAACCAGCAGAGATGAGGGTGCCGTTTTGGAGTAAATGCAGGCTAGTGTGGCTCAACAAGAAGCCAGAAAGTATCTTTGCTGGATTTACAAAGCTGTTCTGTATGTGCACGTCAGAGGTTTTCTGAAACACACTATTTGCAAGAAGACAGCTTACAAAAACCAAAATCTGAAATTAAGTATGTAAGGGTGTCTTTAAATGAAATTACTTTTCACTTGCAATGGAAACTTTAGCTGGAAAATTTATAAGCACGTTTACTCCTGAGAAATATTAATGTGATGAATTATTTGACAAATCATAGAATATCTCTTTGGATGACATAAACTTTAAAGCCCAGAGCTCAGATTTCTCGGTAAAATGACTGTGTTTTTCTTATACTATGAAGCATGGCCAAAGTTTTGTATGTCTGAATACTGGACCCAGGTAAGACTGCATTTCATAATTTTTCATAATTAGTTGCTTTCTCCTCTTTTCTTAGCATCAGTAAAAACAAATATTTACATTTTCTAGCTGGGAGGGATTTTCTGCAGCTCTTTTTGGTTATTGTTGAAAAGGTTTCAGAGGCTTTATTATAGGAGAGCTCTTGAAGCTCATGACTGTGAAGATGATGCAGTTGGTCGATACATAGTCAGAGCTTGGCATTTCTAGCACAGCCTTCAGTACAGCCCTGCTTACAGAACTTGATTTTTAAAATGGAATGACTAAATTTTAAATACAAGAAGATAAAGTGCTCTGGAAAAGTTCTGCAGAAACAAATCTTGGCATTTAGGGGCTAAAAATTAAGTAATGATTTTGGTGGTCAGGAATATACATCTGTAATCTGATCTTTGTTTCACAGAGCTGTGAAAGATTGGTTATAGGAATGATATAACAACACAAAATAAAACTGTACTGTTGGCTTAAAGTAGAACTGCAGGAAGAAAAAGAATTTGATAACTATGTTGTGGTGAATTTTTTGTCTTTCCAGGTAGATGCTATTCCTGTGCTCATGTGCCTTTTAGATTTTTATAGATGTGGTATAAATAAAAGCATGCTGATGAACATAGGGCTTTTAGGTTTGTTCTTGCAATTATTATCAGAGCTTGAAAAATGTCCTGGTCATAGAAAACTAAAGCTGCCTGACTGACCGAGGATGAGAGGACAGGTGTTAGTCTCAGATCTTGTGACCCCGTCATTTGAATAGTGTGCCTAAGTATGAAACCATGCCTTAATTGCTCTTGAGGGAGGAGTCATGTGGGGTTTGTTTTTGTTTTCTTTTTTTGGTTCCTTCTAGAGTGTCTTGGCTGTTGTGAAATACCATGCTCTACACAAATCTATCTGTTCCCCAATCTGTCTTTTCACCCCACATCCTGCCCAGCGATGGTCTCTTGCCTTTGCTGATGCACGTAGCTTTGTTGGACGGCGAGAGTCACGCAGACCCGTGCTGCGTCTGCCGGGTGGCTTGCTGATGGGCTCGTAGGTGGCAGCACTGGAAGTGATAAGATCCATTTTGACTTGTACCTTTTGACTACTGGGGGACTTGAAGGAGCCTGCAGGCTCGGATGAATAGCTCAGCTTTGCTTCATAGTCCTTTTGCTCTTGGAACATTTTCTAATCATACCAGGGACTTTATGTATTTATACTGTTATTTTAATATGAGGCGATTAATACAGCAGTACACTGAACAAGAGACAAGGCAAATGTTTGTTCTGGTCAGGAAAAAAATGTGTTGTGCTTACAGTGGGCTGGGCAATATTGGGAATTCACATCACCTAATATGTGCTGAGAAAACAGGCTAAAAGTGAGCAGGATGTTTGGTTTTTAAAAGCTAGGAATATGCTTTTTACACATGTAGCATTAAATTAAGCAGTAATTATTAGGGTAGGCATATCAATCTGGTGAAGTGGGTATAAAAATTAACTTTAATATTCACTGAAGTTATCAAATGTTACATCCTAACTAATTTTTAATGGAATTTGCCTTAGACAAGACATAAATTCCCTAGTTAACTATACAGTCCAATACAGATGAACTACACTTGTTACACCCTTTCAGTTTTGTTCTCTGGTTTGGAGATTGAGCAAAAGTATGGCACTGCGGGGGCTGGAAGGTGGTACTAGCGCATCACTCCCATTGCCTGGGGCATTTCAACAGTTTGTTTGGATTCAACTAGAACTTGACCTAATGCCTGCTGGGGCTAATGAGAGTCTTTAAATGTACTTCTTCAGGCTGTAGAAGGAGCCCATAGCCAGTTTTGTTTAGCATCATTACCTCTTTGATAAAGAGTTAGTAGAATCGGCTGTTAAGCCGAGGCTTTGGAGGACTGGAGGAAGTTTCATTTGTTGCAGACTGTAAGCCTTTTTAATGTTTCTGTCCTTCTCATGGCAAAAATGGGCTTGTGCGTGTAAGCCCCCACGTCAATGGATAGACTGATGTCTTTCTGCATCTGCTGAGGTCGCTCCAGTGTTTTCATGCACTACTCGGAGCCTTTTTAGCTGTGTGTAAATGGGCAAAAAGCAGCCAAATTTTCCCAGCTTTTTTTTTTTCTACTAATAAAAATGCAAGCCAAAGATGAAGATGATGCCATATCTATTTAGAGCATATTGGTTTTGTTCGATTTTAAGATGTTTTTCAAACTAGGGATGATATTTATAGAGACTTAAAAGCAGCTGTTTAAGAGGATTGAAATATGAAAAACGCCCTTTTTCTTGATAAGATACCTGGTAATAATGAAGGGTTAATAGATAATCTTTTACTTGAGTAATATCTGTGTATTTTGTATCCATATTGCAAGTTCACCAGAGAATATATCCCAATCTAATGATGTCCTTTTCTTTTGTTAGTAAAACCTAATCAGTTTTCAGTACATGATGTTATTTTCATGATTTTTAGTCTACCTTTTGGTTTCTAATTTTGCATGAATGGCAGGATTCGTTACAGTTTAGTGTTCAGAAAAGAAAATACGTGATTGTGGGTTATCATTGATTAAACAGAGCAGAGGTTTTACATTTCAAATGAATTATCTTTAATGCTTTGCTATGCTATACAAGTTCATAAGTGACCTAAATTATCAAAGCTAAAGCATATTAATTAATTCATTACTAATGTACATTTAATCATTGTTAAATACAAAATATTCACTGATTATAAACCATGAATAAAAGCAGTGTTTACAAAAGGTGATTACTGCATGGTGTTACAGTACATGCTGGAAATTGCTAAATACAAGCCACATTCTGCATTTTCAAAGGAAATATTGATTTAGCAGTAAAATTGTTTCCTTGTAAATATCAATTTATTGGTACTCTGTCAAACCGGGATTGCTCAGGAGCAACCCACAGTAACATTACTGAGGGGTGAGTACATTGGTGTGGCAAATAAACCTTGATATCTTTTTGTATATTCCATATAGTTATTCTTCTAGAAAAGTTAGCATGAAAATGTTTTCAATATTTGAAAAATCAGTTGTGAATAATGCAAAAATAGTGTAAAAAAAGCTGGAGGACTATCGAAAGTGCGCCTCTCACCTCAAGTCCAGTTCTACAAAGTTAATGAGAAATGCGTATGTTCATACTCCTACATACTGTGTGACTTGAGAGAATCTTGGTGCTTTGTTTGGTCTTAGTTTCCTTTTGTAACAAGAACTGAAATTCACCCAGGTGAGAGGGCTCCTACAAAATCCTTTCAGCTGTGATGAGACTGTATTGGAGACTAATAGGTGTAGGAGTTGTGCTTCATCAGCAATCTGTAGCTACCTTAAATAAAACTTAGTGCATAATCGGTTGTGTTTGGGAGGGCTCCTGGCTGTAGCCCGTGGGCTCTGAGCTGGCGAGATGAGAACGGGCTCAAGCCTGGAGGGTACGTGAGCCACTGGGCTAATGCCCCCGTCTCGCAACAGTCCACAGTGTGGGAAGGAACAAAATGCTCACAGGATAGATTGACATTGCAGGTCTACGCTCATGGAAGAACCAGGCATCCAGTTGGGTCTCCTGACCCTCGGTTGTCGTTCCTGATGCTTTCAGTTTCCAAGACTGTGCTCTCTCGAGCAAATCCGATCCTTTGTATGTTCCTTCCTGCCTATATTACGAACGATGAGCTATGTGGAAACTCCAGGAGCTAGAGATGAAGTATGCTAACAGTCCATTTCTTCAACTGCCTCTCAGCTGTTGGTTTCTGCCCAGCCTGAGCACTCGCCCGCTCTGCTCCAGCGCAAGGTTAAACAGGGTTGCCAAACCCAAAGGAACCCGTCCGTGTTGGCAGGGGACGGTGAGGAGTGTTCTCCATCAGGCGTGGGTGCATCACTCATCCTTACCAGCACTCGGCCAACGCCTCCCCAGCGTGGCCGGGTCTGAACCTGCCAAACCCCGGCCAGGCATGCAGGCATCCCCAGCTGGCGAACCCAGCGCCAGGTGACAGAGCGGAGCGACGGCTCTGCGTGAGCCGAGCGCAGCAGCACCCCACCGTACGCTGTCACCACGGCATGAGGAGTCAGCGCCCTAAAAGACACTCAGATCCTACGTGCAGGATAAGAGGCACATTACTGGTATCAATAGACACGGAGTAAGGCAACGTGAATATACCATGAGCTTCCTCATGCAAATACTGAGACTTCTTGTAAGAGGGGTTTAAATCACACAGGTAATAAGTATGCAATTCAGGAAACTACAGAGCTACCTTTGGCCTGGTTTTGTTATCTTGTCTCCATCTCTCATGTGTACTGGTAAACCCAACCTCACAGTACACCTGACTGAGGGACTGGAAACCACTTGGGTTTCATGCTTGTTTGCTTAATTTGACCTAGAGGCATTTGGGTGAAGCACTCACTTGGACAAAAAAAGAAGCATTACATTTTTGTATGTGTTTCCCTGTATGCGTGAAACAAGGCTGTAATGGATGAGACTGGTTGTTTCTCCTGTTCTGGATGGATAGATCTTCATTTTTTGTGAATCTACATAGATTTAGAGCATGTTTAGAGCATCTAAATAAATAGTCAAATGAAAGGTATGAAGGACGCGTTGGAATGAATAGTAGCAAGAATAATCCTTGCTGAGTTTTTTCCTTGAAAGAACAATGACACTGTCACATGCACTTTAGTTAGAAGTACAACAGCAATGGTTTAATAAGAACTGGAGCTTGAACCAACAAAATTGCATGAAACAACTTGCAGTCTGCTTTCAAAATGTGGATGATTTTACAGACACTTGCTAAGGTGTGTTTATTCCAGAGCTGTACTGAGCTCGTTGCAGTGTTGGTAGTTACTTTGCAGTCCACAATTCTCTGCTTTTTTCTGTAGTATCATGGGTTTTTTTCATAGGATGGCTTTTACCTTCTGTGTTTTTTTGTAAACTGAGCAAGTATTTAGAAGGATAGGAAATAGTTTGGTTCGTATTTGGTTTTCATATATACTAGAATTAGAAAAAAAAGTCATATTTAATTTTTGCTTTTTCACAAGAACAGTATGTATGTTAAGCATGACTGTAGCTTTAAAAAATTTTTAAGACTCATTTCTTTTAGTATGAAATGGCAACTATTCAACAAGATTTCTGATGAACTGTTGAAGCATGTGCTTGGCCAGGTTTACAGTAGGAACACCTCATTAAAATAAGAATGTGACGTTACAGGAGAAGTAAGATTAGTCCAGCGATACCAGTGAAGCTGCTTTTTGTCCGTACATAGCATGCCAGTTTTCTGTGTGAAATAGGCAATACCCGTAAAGCTTAGTTTTTGCTGGTATAGCTGTATCAGTCTTAGGGTGAGTGTCCCATCACAGCTCTGTGAGTGAAGTATCACTCCTCTTTGCCCATTTGTTAGACATAGCTGTCTGCAAAAATCCTTAATGTGGGTACAAACCTCTTTTGTGGCTGTGCTACAGGAGATAGTTATGGGGTGTAGGCATTGACTCGCAGGGTGCATATACATATATATCTCAAAAAAATTTAAGTTATTCAGATGGGTCTTCATTTTATATTCCTTTTATTACAGACCTATTTCTTAGCCCAAATTGACACTTACATTGAGGGAAAAAACCCTCATAAAGGACAAAAGGAGGGGAAAACTGTAAAAGTTTTTCTTTCTAGATATCTTTAAATTGTTTGTGAGTAACAGCCTGAGAGATGCATGAGATCTGTGGGGTGATCAAGGAATAAGTGCAGTATTCCTCCTTGTAACTGGTGGAAAGTTGGAACTTTTTACTCGTGTTTTTTTACCTACTGTGTCTGTCAGTCGTGGCTGCCAGTATTAGGCAAATGTTAACTGGATACGAACTACGAAAAGGAGAAAAAACTTTGTCAGATACATTTGAAGCCAAATCTTTCCCATTCAGTAAGAAGGGAACTGATAGAATTTCCTAAAAATATATTGCAGAAAAAAAATCCTGTTTCTCTTTTCATGATTCTTAAATGCGAAAGTACTTGTTTGCAGAGAAGCATTTTGATATTACAAGAAATCACCTTTATCATTTCTCTAGAATGAATACCTTTAGGGATTTAGCACAAGTTGTCTTGGGAAAGGCTTGAACTTCACTGTGTTTTTATCCTATAATACAAGTATCTTTATGAGGCGTTACACTTATGTAGCTTGTAAATCTTACTTATGCTAATAAGCTGTAGAAAAGGCATCTGCAGTTGCCATAGCTGGGATAACACGTACAAGTTGTAGGAATTCCTGTGCCGCAGGGCATGGGCTGTTAGCTGGAGCCAAGAGCACATGTATGTCCATGGCACAATATTTTTTATTAACAGCAGCATTTCTTCAACATTGGTATTCCATAATTTTAGATGCATTATTGAAGTGTTATGTCTTTGCAGTACCTCTGACGTGTTTACTCTTCTTAAGTGCCTTTGGACTGCAAGTCTCTGCACAGCTGCAGAGGCAGTAGGCATAGCCATGTAAAGGAGATGCATATATTAGATCACACTGGTCTTTCAAGTCAGATTATTTTTTCTTCTTTGCTTTAGGTAAAGCATGTTGAAGTGTCTATAAAGTATAGGAGCTTACTGCTGAGGAGCATAGGAGCAGCCCGGAGACTCCACTTACAGCAAAACTTGCCAGTTTTATCTCTTAGTTGCCCTGACAAAGCATCCTTGGCTGGGGCTGCACTTTGGGAATCGGGGAGTGGTAACAATATGTTGTTTGGAAAATGTCCAGATTCAAACAGATTCATGACAAAGAAGTGGCAGCTCAATAAAACACAAAATATGGTATAAGCTAAATTGTGCGGCTGTATCTGAGGCTGAGATTTCCACGTGGCTTTCTCACTGCGGTTTGCCTGGAGAAGGTGGAGAGGCAGGATGTGTTTTCATTTGCAGATAAGGGGAAGGAGTGAAGGTGATAGCAGTGCTCTGGCTGTTTGGTTGTCATTGCTTCCAAGACAGGAATGGATATGTGTAATGGAAAGAATGAGGAGAAGGACCAGAAATGGCAGTAGCAGATCCTCCCCAACAGCAGTCTCTAAGGAAAAATGGACAAAAAGATGTGACTACGAATGAGTTGCTATGCCATCCGTGGATGTAATTTTGAGGAGGAAGTCTTATCTTTTTCTTTTGTCACATATCTGATTTATTTTTCACTTGGTTTTTTTCTTATTTTATTTTGGGAATTGTTATAGCTATCTCGCTGTCCTGTACAAGTCACCATATATATACACTTTACATAATACATAAATAAATACAAAAAAAGCATTAAGGGAACGAGAATAAATATTTTTTCCCTTCCATATGTGACAGGTCTTGGTTCTGCTCTTCCAAGAGAAGACATTTCCTAAAAGGAGGTTGAAAGGCCAGAGAATGGGTCTTCTGATGGAATATAGAACTATTTGGTTCTGAGATTTGGTCGCAGTAAAGCCTGAGCAACTCGTGTAAGAGGTGTGTTGGGGCGACTCCTGGAGGTGAAGTGATAATTAAATGATTTCTATTTTATTTTACACTTCTCCATCCAAATTATAGTTTCTGTAAAATACAAGAATTATTATAAAGCAAACAAATTGGTGCCAGAGCATTGTAAGAGAACGAATCACTGTATAAGAGTCCAGGTTCGGGCCCTCTCGTGGTGGTATTTTGTGGCTTCTGCTAGAGCTGTTTTGAAAGATTTGTTTTAGATTGTTCCCTCCAAAGTTGGTTGGAGGAGTAATAGCAAGAGAAGCGTACCATTAAAATAGCTAGCATAAGTGTGATGGATTTTTGCATATCACGTAGATATGAAAAATATGAAATTATGAAATCTCAGTTTGCTCCAGATTCCATGAGCTCATGTCCAGTGCAAGCTGAGCACCCATTTGATTTGTGTGCCAGCATCTTTTATAGATAATGAGAGAAACTTTGAGCAAATCAGTTTGGTGTCTGTTGAGAAATACGCTGTTACGATGAATTAACTGAGTGGAGTAGGTATTTCCACTAACATTGCAATAATTTAAGCATGGTTTTAAGAAATATTGCCTTAACCCGGGATATTTGTTTGAAGCATTTCCAGGCCAGCGTATTAGTAACTCTGGTCTGTTCACAACATCTCCCGTTGTGATGCAGACGTATTGTATGTTTGTGTCAATCTGCTGTGGATACATATTGACACATGCATAAAATCATGATACGTATTGTGTTTTTATGATGTGAGATAGATATATATATAAAATCTATCCATATATATATCCAAGTAAAGGGGGTTTTTTTAACATTGTTCTTGGGGAAAAGCCTTCTGTTCACATCAGGTACTGTTCACAATAGTAATTTCATGGGTGAAACCACGGGATTGTGGTTACGCATTTGATTCTGTCAGCTGCCGAGCGGGATAAAGAGAGAACCACCTGAGCTATTCATCACTGCTTTCTGCTAGGGCGACCGCCTCCTCAAATCTGCTGTCATAACTGCAGCTGTCATCACACCCTGATCCACTTTTCTCTGATCTAAATTAGCTTTTAACAGTAGCTTTTTTGTAATTTACATCGTTTTGACAGCATTGAATTAAGGGGAAAATAAATATATAGCAGAATATTGTAAACAGCAAAATATTTGTTGAAATTAAACTCCATTTACTGCAGGGGTTTTTTTTGTAGAAACCACTATATGCATACCATACTCTATCATTATGTAGAAGAATTCCTGCAAGAAGACTGTAGGTGAATATTGTGTCTTAAAGATTGCCAGTGGTCCCAAAAACATGGGTTGAAATAGGTTGTAATTTTTGTTGCTTGTGCAGTTGTTCAGGAGTGTCTATTGAAAATACTGTAGTTGCAGAGAATAGCTGTAAAGACCCTGCTGTGGTATGGTGGAAAATTAGTGGGCCAAATTGTGAGATTTCTGGTCTGAAAAAAGTTTAATTTGTTCCTACATATTCGTAGTCAATGCTTATATTATCGCTAGAGGGCAGTAAATACAAACACTGAATTACGTGTTTTACCAGAAAGTCGGGTTTGTTTGTTGTTTTTTTTTTTAATTAATAAAGGAGCCTAACTCTTTATTAAACAACTCAGCTCCTGGGTTTTACTACGTATTTCCCCTAAAATAGTTCAGAAGAACGTTGTCATCTTAGTCTGTTCAGCAATTTTCATATTTGATGCATGAGACTTATATATTCCCAAATAAAAAGATCTGTAAAATAATGCAGCTTCGGCTATTCCATCGTGTTTAATGAATGCCATTCTGACAAGCAGGAAGCTGCCAAGAAAGCCTTTTTAAAGCAGCGTAATTATGCTACAGTTACGATTCTTAAAGCTGAGACTCCTTTGGAAGAGTTAGGGATTTGTTCCAACTACAGCCGTTGGTTCTCAGCCGCCACTGGAGTTCATCTCTTCCTGGTATCAGCGTAAAACCCAGCTTTGTCTCCACCCCTGCTGCTCACTGGGTGTGTGGCAACTGATTGCGGCAGCTGGAATAACTCCTGTTTGTAAAATTCCTCTTTTTTTTTTTTTTTAAATTAAGTTCTACATTTTCTGTCCCTCCAGTCAGGGAGTCTTAGGTGGAACCCAGAGAAGTTTGGTGAGGCTGGTTGATTCAGCATAGTTTCCTTCTCCCTAGCTGTCCTGCTTCTTCCTTCAGACCAGTTCTAGGTTTTGACTCGGTTAAGTCCATCCACATGCCATGCTTGCTGGATGAAAAGACTATTCTTTGCTGCTGTGGTCTCCCAGCACTGAGCAGACTTTCCATTTTGTGGGGAGGCTTTCTGCTAGGGTGCATGCCAGCATAAATGCCAGATGGAGTTGGCTAATGCTGTGAACACAGTTTTGTGTTTGTGACCAGTAGGAGTGGGATTTGACATGGGTGATTATTGCTGTTCTCTGCTGCGTGGAGGTCAGCCTAAAAATGTCTTTTGATATTTTCAGACAGGCTTCTCATCTGGCTTACGAGGTATGTTCAGGCTATCTGTTCCTGTTTGTAACACATATGACCTTGAAAACTAAAATCTGTGATGTGTTTAGCTGTCTTCCTCTTTGTTTTACTTTTTGCCGCTTACTGGACATATGCACTACGTCCAGCAGACTTGTATTCAGGATTGATGCTCAGACATCTCTTTGAAGGTTCCTAGTGCAGCTTCATAGTCAATTCAGGGGTTGCAGTTGAGAGTTAAAAAGCACTGTTCTCCTGCCCTCAAAGCTAAGCACATTTCTGCTGGAGCTCCTATATTACCCATTTCTGACCTGTGGAAGAAGAGACCAAGATTGTAAGTCTCCTGTGGGACAGTTCAAAAGCACTGCAACTGCATCAACAAAGTGGCCCTTTATCCTTCTTCCTAGACTTTTCCTCAAGCCTGAAACATTGCCATCTTACTTTCTTGTTGACTGAACCATCAGGAATCTTTGCTTACTAACACGAGCCAGAAAGGAACACAGATACTTTATTTCAGAGGATCAAGGTTTCTCCCAGGCTGCTGAGGATGTAATTCTCTTCCTTGTCCTTGTCAATAATGTGTTTCTGTATCAGAAGCCCTACCCTGGATCTTGGGAAAAATGAGCTTTCCTTGAATGTCTTGTATTCCATAGGTCTGGTCTGTATGCTCTACAGTGGTTTGCAGGCTATAGGTCTTTCTGGCACGTTGTGGTCATCAATGAGACAGATAAATAAAAGGATGAAAAACTCACTAGTATTGGTGAAATCACGCACTTGGAATGATTAAAAAAAAGAACAACCTAATAATGAAATTCTTCACATTCTTCTTGAAGGACAATAAAACTTAGGTTAATAGTAATTTTCTTCTGACTGTGGCAGTGGTACAGAGCTTTGTAGAGAACCAAGAAATCGTTTATGAGTGCTGACAGCTCCAGAAGTTTGCACAGAGGTAGAGACTACTGCTTCAATTATAAGAACAACATTTGAGGTAACTTACTGCAATCCTGATTTCATCACAAATGCACAGCTTTTAAATTCTTAAAGTTGCTTTCAAGCAGAGCATGTTCATAGAAGGTGTATAAACAACCTTCATGATACAAGTTATTTGGAAGGTAGAATTTCTAGAATGAGGTCTGCAATAGGTAGGTTGAGTTGTCGTAGACTCATGGGGCCAAACAGATTATTAGATCCCCTGTGTCTCTCAGATGGCTAATTTGCACATAACTGTAGAAGTATTGAACTCGCTGACATAGAATCATAGAATCATTAAGG
>NW_009224501.1:34407-36232 GCF_000690835.1 Fulmarus glacialis | reverse complement strand
CAACCTTAATGATTCTATGATTCTATACACAGTATGAAGGCACAGCTGCTTGTTCCATTTTATGAATTTTGAGTAAATGTTAAGAAGATAATGGGGAAAGGGGGAAAAAAGGCACAGGCAGCCAATGGAGAAAGTAGGCATGTATGATATGACACTAGTCCACTGATTTCTTTAATGCATCCCAGCCTACATGAGAAAAGCCTTCTGAGGCTCCACAATCAAAACTTTGTGTAATTTCTCACTCAGAAAACCCTAGCGCAACAAAATGAGCCTTGCAATGTGACCCAAAGGACAACAAAGTTAGTTCTTGGCAAAATGATAAAAGATTCAATTTCCATAGCTGTGGCCCTGTAACGGAGAATGTCCCTTTTTGATTAAACCAACTATGAGATCATCTCCAGCACAGAGCAAACAACTGCTATATTGTCATGCCAGGAGTATGTTGCTATTTGCACTAAGGCAGGAAGACTTTCTACTTAACACTTAATTTATTTTTATTTAAACATTACATAGCTGTAACATAAAACAACAAGAACCTGGTGCCGATGGGTGTGATGATCCCTGCACTCCTGCACTCCGCATCCAAAATGGCTTTTGGTCTTTTCAGACATACATAACAAACACGGTCACTCCACTGAAGGAATGAGGTGATTTCTGAGGCAATATATTCCCAAAGTATTCAAAACTAGTTGCAGACAAAATTCGCACTTAGTTCCCAAAATCAATTTCTCTTCATGTTTTTTGTTATCTTGATTAAAATCTCCCTTGGGACAGATATTTCTGAGTAAGAGTGTCTTATATCTTAAAAAAGGGGTTTAATAGCATACTTGTCGAAGTTCTCTTGCTTTCTGCTAAGAGACTGCCACAGGAGGTAGTGTAACAGTCATTAAAGAAATCACTGATCAAAGCCCATTTACATAAGGAAGAATGTGCTTCACAATCAAAAATATGGCTAGGTGACTAGGGAAAAACTAAACAAAATCTTGAAGACTTAAACTGAATAGAAGATATAACGTGAATGTACCTGGACTGGACTTATTCTCCTATATTCATCCAGTGCTGCATACAGATCAGCAAATCAGGTGTGGTATGATTTAAGAAACATAATAACCATTTTTCCTACTGTTTATTTCCAAGAAATAGTGCCACTGGTTCAGAAAATTAGGCACAAATCAGCAGCAATAATACAAAGACATAGTTTTACATTTTAAACCCTATTATTTCTTAACTTGGTATCTGCTATTAGGTCCAAATTTTACAAAAGGGCTAGAGAATCTCTGTTTCGTGCTATTGTTTTTTCATCAATTTTCGTCTCAGGTCTTAAAAAATATTCTTGTCCAGCTCAAAGTATGTTTCAAGTGAAGGCAGAGGCATCTATGAGAGGTAGTGTAATAAATGTTTCCAGCAAATATTATCAGAGTTGCTACCCACTAACCCTATTGCAAACTTGTGTGAATGGAAATGGATTTAACAAACAATTTGCGCCCTTATTACGCATAAAGGGATACAAAGGATATTTGTCTCCTTTTGTAGTGTTTTTTCTTAAACTTGCTGTAATCATCAGCTATCCCTCTACTGTGCAAGAAATGCAACTTCGATTAAGGACAAACTGCAGGTGAGAACCTGAAGGAGTATCCAAATCGCTGAACCTCTTACCTCTCGTAATCTTCTACGAGATTTAAATTTGGAAACTTTAAAGTCATGACACCCTTCACTTTGAAGAATAATTAAGATTTTGTCCAGGCGCACAAAGTGTCCTACAGCTGTAAAAACCCAGTTCACGATCCAATTATGAGAGGGGAGTAAAAGATATTGCAATCTGCCA
>NW_009224501.1:1356-34376 GCF_000690835.1 Fulmarus glacialis | reverse complement strand
AGGAATGCAGCAGTATTGAAATAGCTTCCAGGCCGTGATCAGGCACCATATCATGAGCAGTTAATGTCAGGTACCCCAAAGAAAGGTTTGATAGCCTAAGAGTGACTGACAGGGCTCTGATGACTTGAAATATGTGCTGCCTCATCAACATTTAATACCATTTTGAAATAATAAAGCAAAGAAGGAGAATCAAAGCCGACAAAGGAATTGAAATGGGACCAGTGATGATGTCACTGTTGCTAACTGCAGCATCTATAGTCTTTTTATTTGATCCTTTTCCCATAAGTAATCTGGGCTGGCATAGACAAGCTTTGTGGAATTTCAAGTTGTGATGCTTCAAAGCTCTATGCAGTAGCAACAGGAGAGCATAAAAACATTAACTTGGATCTGTAGCTTCAGCTCAGGATGACAAATCCGCTCACTAGCAATGTGCATCAACAGGGACTGAACCTAGTAACTGCCTTCACCCTTGCATGAAAAGCCCCTTCCCAAAGGCCTCACTGCCTGCTGAAGATATCCTTTAGAAACCTCCACCAGGATGAAAATTGGTTCTAATTCTTGTTCTAATGGTGCTGCTTCTTGCAGATTACCTGGTCTCTGTGAAAAGACATTAATCTAATTACTCTACTTACCACCCTCCTTTGGATTGACCACTGCATTAATCGCATACAAATGCTGATTACCATTGCTAAAGCAAAAAGCAAAAGATAGAATATTGCTATATCAACAATCAAAGCCTCACAAATCAGTAAAAGAAATGAGAAAACAAAAAAGTTCAGTTGCAAATATTCCTCTTCCAAGCGTGAGCTGTAACTAATTTAAAGGGCATGGTAGAAAGGAATGTATCATCTTGTTTACTAAGAGCTCAAAGACCAGGGCAAATAAATGGCTCCTGAGAGGATGATACTTGGAGATAGCCGGTAATTCCCTGTTTTAATCCATCACAATCAATGACAAGAAATGTATCAGAATAGTCAGCTCTCCCTTTTACTCATTACTTTTCATTAAATGGATTAAGCAGCTTAAACCAAACGTTGGGCTGGTTCACATTAGCAAACTGAAAACATATCTAAGGATGTTCTCTGCATAAAATTTTATGGCTAATTACAATTGATTCGATATGATATTTGGAAAGTATCTTTGGGTTTTGAAATTAGGCTTATTTTGCCTTCAGAAAAAGACTGTAAGACAAATATTCAATATGACCTTAAGCCAGACTTATAAATCAATGAATAACAATTTTGAGCTGTTTTTGAAAGCTCAGCCCTGTGGACATTTGTTCTGAAGGGTAGCAGGTGTCAGGAGATTGCCTGTGTAAAATCCCTGCGTGATAATGCTCCCACCTGGCTGCAGCTACTGCTCCAAGCTACGGTTTCCATCCTATACCATTCCTACATGAACAACTTTGAGGCATCACAACATGAAATATCATGTAACATTCTACACCACCCCGGATTACTTATGGGAAAGGAATCGAATAAAATTGGCTCTCGTACGCATAGCCTACGTGCTTTTTATGAATGTTTTATAACCATAGCTGGTTTGTTTTTTTTTTTTCCTGCTGATGAGAGTAACTTGTTATAGAGGCACCTAGCCTGAGCTGGGACTTTGCACATTTCATATTATTAGCCTTCAGGGAGAATAAAGAAGAAGAAAATCCCTTCTTCGTCTGTTTTGTGCTGCAATAATGCAACAATATTCTGATTTTATAATCTATATTATTTCCAGTAACAATATTAACCAAAAGGACAGTGATTTATTTTATTTTTTTTTAAAGAGGCCGAAGGCTCATATGCAAAGGAGCTGTACAATTTTGCATCTATCTTTGCGTAGAATATGCCTACCAAAACATACGCGAATGGATCAAGAGTTAAAAAGATGGATGGAAAACCTTGAGAAAAATGCATGCCCAGAGTTTATTACAATTAAAATGTGAAAGGTCTTTCTTCTCAATAGGAATCGATTTTTGCTAGGTCACAATGAAAAACAGGTATTAATATGTTGTTGTAAAGCAAATAGTAAGTTAACCACCTCCATGGTTAAGTTCTGGTGCCTATTCTTTCTTGACTAGAAGTAGAAGTCATCATAAATTACATGTTATTAATAAAAAGATTCCTAGAGCAAGGATTTTGCTGAAAAAATGCTATGAATTTTTGCACAGTATAAATAATTTTTCAACTATAAAATAAAGGAAATGTGAAAGTCCAAACTTCACCTTTTGGCTCCACATCATTTGTTGAAATTCAATGTACATGTTCTCAAACTGGCTTGAGGGAGCAGGTTTATGCAAAGCCAGACACACACACTCCTCGTGGATAAAACACAACGCCTTTCAAGTGCACAGACTAAAGATAATTGACATTTACTACATTTACACCTTTTTTCCCCTAAATAATTATTTTCACACCAAATTTACAATTTTACTTCACCCAAAGAAAGCAAACACCTCTATCTTATGGGGAACTGATCCTTAATTTCCCCAATAGCGTCTTCATTCCGCAGTTTTATTTTATTTTTTGTTTTTAGTTCTTTAAATAGGAGCGCATTATACAAGCCATTGGGTTTGTTTGAATTTTGGCACTTCTAGGACTGCAAAGTTCTCTTGCAGCTCTTGCGTGTCTCTCATTGGGTCTGGATTACCTTACTTTGGCCTATCTGTCAAGGGATCAGCATGCCAGACACTTCCCCGATTCTCTCCAAACCTTTTCCTGCCCTGGGGAAGCAGCCAAGATCCTGACGTTGCCAGTGGCTCTCACTGACTTCATTTGATGAGGATGCAGCTCTCCAATTTTTCCACTCTGCAGAAGGATGCTACCTGCTTTTAATACATTGGAGGGAGGCTATTCTTATTCTGTGTATTACCAGAAGACCTCAGCTTGATCACCACAGTAGGTCCAAACCCTCATCCAAAACAAGAGGAGCCAACTTTCTAACACCATGAAGCTCCTGTGGGAGCCCGGCTGTTTTCCTGCCACGCTGCTGGCCGGGGTGCACTAGCACTTGTGTACAGTAAACACTGGCATCTGGTGGCAGCCGGGCGAATCACAGCTCTACCTGCCCAGAGGCGTAGCAGGGACCATAAATACAATTGTTTCTTTAAAGATAGTAGCATATGCATGAATTGATACCCAGCAGAAGGATGATCAAACCTCTGATTGTGACCATCAGCTGTATCAACAGCCTTGCAAGCCCCTCGTGATACTATATTCATATTCCTGGCAGGAAACCTGAGTCAGTTCAGCAAGGTTCTAGTGCAAATCTGATACGAATGGTTGACCTGAACTCCAGGGGAAAAGCTCTAAAGATAGTACAGGCAGACGGGGCTTCTGCATGTGGAAAACTGGATGCTGGAATTTAGATGCTGCTGCAATTTGTCCTAGATTAGTCTTAGACGAAAGCCAAGTCATTTGACTGACTTCATATCATCAGTATAAAGCTATTTTATTGACACAGATTTAGGCTGCAAACATGTGCTCACAGATTAGTATGTGCCTTTTCAATGAATTCCTAGCTAGCATTTAAAACAACTTTTTGTTTCTACTTCAATCTTCTGTCAGCATAGGCCCCAGCCTTGCAAGACGTTATGCGGTCTCAAATGGTTTCTACTTCAATCTTCTGTCAGCATAGGGCCCAGCCTTGCAAGACGTTATGTGGTCTGTTAGTGAACACGGACATCAACAGGGCTTAAACAATAGGGCCTCCTCTCCTCATTAAAAAACAGAAGAGGGTTTGTGTGTGTAATTATTGTCATTCCCATATATTTTGTTGCCCGTTTCTGTATCTTCTATTGCATCTCTGCTGCAACATCAGGGAGCTTTTCTCATGCAGAGTCTAGACAGATACTGCATATTTGAAATAGCATGAGTAGTTTGGAATGAGGTTTGTTTATGAGTCTGGAGTTTTATGTCCTTATCTGAACCAAACCGCTCATGCTTCTGAACGTCATGCATTGTTGCTCATCAGAAAGTTGTCTCTCCAGACAAGGCACATTGCTCCCAATTTAGAAGAGTGAGCAAACACATTTGAAG
Organism: Fulmarus glacialis; assembly: GCF_000690835.1. Lineage (NCBI taxonomy): Eukaryota > Metazoa > Chordata > Aves > Procellariiformes > Procellariidae > Fulmarus > Fulmarus glacialis. The sequence goes on along the minus strand of NW_009224501.1, from coordinate 30,348 downwards.
CGTAACAAAACTGGAAGGGGCTAATGAAACAAGTACAAGAACGATTCAAGGTCTCACTTAAATTCAGTTCATTTGCTTTCTTCAAAAGGAAGATTAGAGAAGAGTAGATTGATGTCCTTGCATGCCTATTTGAGAAGAAAAGGAGGAGACTGATAAAGGCTATTGAAACCAGGCAGGTAAAATACAGGATCCATTGGCTGAATCTGTAAAAATTCAAATTAGAAATCAGAAGTGTATTTTTTCCTGAGTGAAGGTTAACCATTCAACCAGCCAATACACAGCTATCATTGACTGTCCATCACTTGAAGCCGTTAATTCAAGATTGGAGGTATTGCAAAAATACATATTCTGTCCCAGACAGCTCCTGAAGCGCTGTAGAAAACATGGATTAATGATTTACAAGCCCGAATTGTGCAAAGAGCCTGACTAGATGATTTTAACAACTTTCGGCCTTCAAAATGTATAAATACTTGGTATCAAAATTAAGCATATGAATAATTCCTTCTCCATTTGCTAATTTCAGTGACTTTAACAGGGCAACTGAATGGCTTAAATTTGAGCACGGGATTACGTGTAATACTGACAGAAGACCGCGATTAGAATCTGTAGGAGGTTATAGATGTCTCTCTAAATAAAGTTGATCATACGGCAGGTAAAAATCCTATCACATTCTCAAGAAGAATAGGGAACATTGCCCAGTTCTCACTGACACTTTTTTTTCGTCTCAGGAAAACCTCTTTAGAGGTTTGGATCTGCTTAACAGCTGAGAGTCAACTACTCTTTACGGAATCTGTTACGATCAGACATTTAAAATACTTTGAAAGTAAAAGAAACTTGGAAAGTTAAAATTATGTTTCCATTCATCTGACTTCATTCCAAGACTGTAATGCCTATTACATATCAGCTGTGTTATATTTGAGACTCATTTTAAGTAGTAAGTAATGTTCTGGAGGTCAATATAATTTTTGACTTGATGCATCACAAAAGGTGGATTTATAAACAATATTGACTAGCTCATACCTAAGACAACACATCAAAACTATGCCAAGCTCTTTCTCAAATTCTTTCTTGCTTTCTTCAAGTCTTTAAAAGAGAATGTCATTTTATGCTACATAAGTCTCTCATTAAGAGCCTTAGAGCCTTTTATGGGTTTTTTGGATTCTCCACAAATTTCACCCATAAGTAGGAAATAATCTGCCCCAGGCTGGAGTCCAAGTACCATGTTTTATAGCCCACGTCTTGCAGGTGAGTCCCACAGTTGCCACAGTAACTTTCTGCGTATGGTACCAAAACCTGAATTGTCTGCCCTTTTAGGACACTGCACACTCTATGAAATGACCTGCTACTGCAAAAAAAGCTACTGCAAAACTAAACAAATCCAAGCGCATACTTAGAAGTCACTTTATCAAGAAAACACAGTTTTCAAACCTGTATTTTTGTTATTTTAAATACTTTCCTATGCAGTTTATAGCACCTTCCAAGAGGTACAGGAACAACAGGAAGGCAAGACAGCGAATATGGTGGGTGTGTGCATGTATTTCAATACATAAAAGCTCCACATGAAAAATCTCAGGAAGGCTGAGAAGGAAGGCCTTCTAGTCTTCCTTGTAAGAGAAGCGTGAAGAAAAGACTCCAGTCACCTCATAAAAAGATCCTTAGTAGTGCAGTATCTGAGGTGGATTTCACATTCAAACCAAGAATTCAAATTCTTTACCATATATATGTGTGTATGTATGTATATATAGGCCTGTGGGTGTGTGTGCATGTATAACACATGCACATCATGTATGTGCTTCGTTTGCATTCATGGGGCATTCTGCATGTCCTTGCCTGAAAGCTGATGAGATACCTGGGAGCCTCTGCACTGACCTCAGCAAACTTTGCTCGGGCCTCTCAAAAAGCACCAGAGGACAATGTGAATTCCAGAATTACATTGCTTTGAGTGGTTTCCAAGAAGGCAAACAAGAAACTGGGTGGTTTTTTTTTTTTCCTGATCACAGAGCCTTCTGAACCTTTTGGGGAAGCCTTTGAACTTCCATTAAATGTGATCTGTTTAATGTTTGGATCTGTTGAAGGAGAGGCGGTCAGATAAAACTGGGCCAATGTTGAAATGACTCGCTTCCAACACCTCTACAGTTTAATCACATCTCCCTGAGCACCTCTGTAGATAATTATTGAATTAGACATTCAAAGAGATGACTGACAAATAGAAATAAGGCAAATAAAGATAATCTACCCTTTTTCTAGGCATCCAAAGGGATGCAGACCTACAACAAAGGAGCTTTATGTGTTCCACTGCCTACCATAAGCATTAAACTCTTCACGGCTGACATGTCTTTGGAGCTGAAAACTGTTGGCAAAACATTTCTTGGTTTTGTCTCAGTCTAGGAAAATGAGATATTGTTTCTGTTTTAAAACACTCTGAAATGAGTCACCTACAGCAGCGTAACCTGCCATATCCATTTGGTAACAACAGAACAGACATCAATTTTCAATCTTATCAGAAGTCACCAAGTCCGTAAGTATTAGTGGCGCCTACTGAATTTTATCCAGGGACCTAACAGAAAACATCTGTTCTTTTACTTCACAGCAAATCAATAGATTAAATCAACGTTCTCTTTTCTCCTTTATTCTGTTCATTAAAGGCATAGGTTTTCTTTCATTTTTCTTCTATTTTTTTTAATAACTCACTTCTCCTTGCAAGTCAAATCCTAGTATATTATAGAGATTTCTATGTCTCTTTCTGGGCTTACTTGGGGAGACATATATCTATACTCTAGCAAAAGACAAGTAGAAGTAATTATTTTTGAGGCACATATTTACAAAGAGCTTGGTAAAATTGTACCTAGTATTTGGACTGAAGCCCAGCAATACTAAAAAAAAAAAAAAAAAAAGAAAATAGGTGCTAAACCAAAAACATAGCAGGACAAATAACAAATATTGCCTTTTTTCAAGTCTATAATGCATACTACAAAGTATGATGCTATTATTAAAAAATCCACCTCTGACCTCATACATTTCACCAACGTGCACAACTGTCAAGTATGATGTGCTTTGCGGAGTCACCCACATTTATGACGCTTATTTAGATAATTCATTACTAGATTCAAACCCGAACTATGTTTGTACACATTGTATCATCCCACCAGTACTGTACATTAAGTTTGCACCAGGACATACTAAACAATACAGCCTAATATCCAGTCTAATGTGTTTATAAATGAAAAACACTCTTCACTTAAATAGTAGAAAAAACTAGCCATTTCTGGTGTAAGAGGAAGAGAGATTAAAGTAGAAGTGATCAAAAAACAGAGGCAGAAACTGTCATTCTGCTGTAAGCAGCAGAATTAATATTAAAAATTATCACCAAGATAGCAGAACTGAGATTTTCTCTACTTCCACTGATGTTAAATATGTCTAAATATAGCCTGATTATTACAATTTTTTCACTGAAATGACAGGTCCAGATAGGGATCTTTAGTATTAAACTGAGAACAAATTTACGTACACGGTTTGAAAAACAGAGGCAGAAACTGTCATTCTGCTGTAAGCAGCAGAATTAATATTAAAAATTATCACCAAGATAGCAGAACTGAGATTTTCTCTACTTCCACTGATGTTAAATATGTCTAAATATAGCCTGATTATTACAATTTTTTCACTGAAATGACAGGTCCAGATAGGGATCTTTAGTATTAAACTGAGAACAAATTACGTTTGCACCTTTTCTCTTACCTGTGGAGATTCCACACTGCTTATGCAGTCTCATATGAAGCCAAAATATGATGAAGTGTAGTTAACATACCTACTTTTCCCCCTGATAGGTAGATGTAAATAAAACACAGGAGGGGCATGTTTAACTCGAGTTGAAATTATATTAATGATATGCATTGCAAAGGTGTTATGAGAAGTGTATGATAGCTTTATTTCCTTATGTATGAGTTGATAAGTATAAACAGAACTAGTCTATAATAAGACAATATATACAAGTATATAAAATGCTTTAAATCATCCAGCAAAGATAAATCACTGCCTGATCTAGATAACAAGAGTTCTGCTAGAACACTTCATAGTACCTTGCATGTGTACTACAACTTGGCAGAAACTCCTACATAAAACCAGTAACATGGGAACAGGATAGTATAACATCCACTGCCTTACAATGATTTGGATCACGGCTTTTGCCCCACATCATGACTGACTTAAGTGACAGTAAATCAAAACCCATTTTTGGCTCTGTGACTTTGAAACACACAATACAGCAACCCCAGAACCACATCATCTGAGATTTTTCCATCAAATTAGTGCAGCACCACGAGAGCCTTGCCACTGACACTATTATCTGTCAGTGAGCTAAAGCTTGAGGGAACTTGTCGCAGCTTGAGGTGAGGATTAGGAGAATTTTGGTTGGGGAAAAGAAAGTTATTACTGGAAATTAATTGAATATGGTGTCAAGGCAGAAAGAGATGGAAATAAAGAAACACCTTTTAGGACAAATGAAGAAGCAGAGAGAGGAAAAAAGTTAGAGAAGTGGCAATCCACAGTCAAGCAAATATTAGTCTGGAAGGGTGCAATGGCTGAGCACCCCAGACTTATTGTCAGCCAGGAAGAGAACCAATTTAACTGTCATCTGATGAATGGCAGAACAGCAAAGTCAGTCTAAAAGTGGGATATTGTCGCTTTCTATCTCAGTTCCCATGAACAAAGCAGATTTTTTTCATTTGAGATTTCTCTTTGTTAGCTATTAAAACAATGATTCCTCACTTGCTACTGAATAAAAACAATAAGAAACGGGACGACTCAAGACGACTGAAACAAAACTCCATAAAATAATTAAACCTCAGACCTACCCAAATGCTGACATCAAATGTGTAAAAGTCATTGATAGTTCTCTGTCTCATTATGGGAAACAGAGATTGATGAAACACAGCTGTGTTCACAGCAATTGATGGCATACATCATCATTTCCACAGCATTCACATTAAATTACTTAGCAGCTATAGTGCCAATATAGATTATGGGATAACCCAGCCCTTTCTTTTAATCTCAGGCATCTGGAATTTCAGGGTCAGATGAACCTTTTTTCCTTCCCTTTTTTTTTTTTTAGGCAATACAGATGAAGTAGTAATACTAAAGTATGAGAATACCAAGTCTCCTCTACGGAATATGAATTCACATCACACTCAAAAATAACTTTTAAAGTAATTCCTAAATTTTAATATATATTAATATCCAACCACAGGAGCATAGGAAAAAGGAGAGAGGTTTACACTAACAAGAAGTTCAAAAAACATCCTGTAAAAGTATTGGCAATGTAGCATCTTTCTATATGAATCACAGCTGTGTGACTTGCCTATTTTCATTGCATTACATGAACTAGGAGGATCATACCCTCAGAAAGGCAGCTGAAGTGACAGAAGGTCCAAATGATCCCTTCTAACGAAAACTAGATGGTACTTAAATGCAAGACCATTCTGGACCATTTTGAGTTGATCCTGGAATCACAGTCAAGATGCTTAAACACAGGAACTTTAAGCACTGAGAGAGAGATTAGGCTGAAATCCAGCTGATGTGATTAAAACTGGGCAAGTGCTTTACCTGCCAATTCCAGGATTCAAAGGCAGGTTCCATGTCTAAAGTAACTTTTATTTTGAAAGCAGACTGTACAACTACTAAGCACTGTGATTCTACTGTGCTAAAAAAAAAAAAGGCAGCAACTGAACGTGCGTTTAAACAGGAGGCCAGACTAATAAAAAGAAAACCCTGTATTTGCAGGTTATTGTTCCCAAAAATTAAACTCACCTTGATATCTAATAGAGTAATAACATAACAAAGCAGCAACACAGTAAAGAAAATGTCTTCTAAAACTGGCAAGGGGTAGTTTAGTCTAAACCACAGTGTAAAGTGTGAACAATAAAAACAGGAAACTTGGGACGTCCGGTGGACTAATCTCTATAAAATAGCAATAGCCCCAGGAAACCATAAGAGTAAAGCCACTTGACCATGTTATTGATTTTATGAAAATACGTTCCAGAAAACTCCCAACTCAGACAGGTACACATTTCCATGCCATAAAGATCCTTCGTGTTGTACAAAATTCGAGTTTCCCACCATTTCATTTTACTAAACTTCGAGGTGATTGTTACATTAGAGCGTTTTTCCCTGGTGTGGGCTGTTGGGTTTTTTTGCTAGTCATCAGCTCCATTTACAGTCCCATTTTTGTAAACTTTTTAGGAAAGGTCATAAAAAACCTAATTTAACTACTAGCAGGTTCAGTAATAAAGAAGGTAAACAATTTCACCTAAAGCAAGTGAAAATTACCAAGGTCATTAAAGATGCTTAGCGCTCAAAGCAGATTCTGGTTTGTTGTTTGGTCACTGTATTTGTGTAAAGGGAGTTCACATTTATGAGGTTCATCACACTATCTTAATAAACTACAACTCAGCTGTGCTGAGCCTAGCAGTTTTAAAACATTTCATATGAAATGGGTAAATATTTTGAAGTTCCATTCAGGATAATGTGTTTAATGCCCTCAGTCACTTGAACAAAAAAACCAGAATATAACCTATTTCTCAAAAACTTTCCACTGTTATTGATGACACCAAATGGCTGTGGCCCAACTGGTTACAAGTTGTGTTATATTTATTTCCACAAAAAGGAAAAAACTGTGCATACTACAGCTACAATTTTAACCTGAGATCTGACAGCACTGTCAGCCTCCTTTGCCTGCACAACATCCGACCCCAATTTTCATTCGGAACTGAGAGCACTTTGGTGCTCCAGTATGTCAGTTAGGAAGCTGCAATAATTAATCCAACAAAGGGGACGATACTCGATATCCCAACAAACACCCCTTCCAGCCTGCTGGGAAGAGATGGCCAGATCGTACCTACTTTGCAGAAGTCGTCACTTCCCGTAGTAACTCTGCTTGTGACAAGAGAGAACCAGGTAGCAAATAAGAATAGAGGTAGAGGAGCAAGTATCCAACATTGTCGTCTGGGATATCTCAGAGAGAAATGAATACAACTATCAAGCACATGTCATTTATTCCCCTTAGTCAACATTGCATAGCAACCTACTGTAAAAGGGCAGGACTACTGAAGGAGAACCAACAAGCAATTCTTTCAAGCCAGCTGAGATATTCTCCATGTAGGAAGACATTGTGTACCTGGAAACTACTACGAATGCTTTTTTTCCAATCTTAAACACCTAAACAAAATCATATGCTGCAACTAATAATCTCAAGGCAATGCTTCATCCGCCTTAGCCTACGTCTCAATCGTCCCAGGACATTCATGAACCCAAATGATCTAGGGGAGCCAAAACACGCTATTGAGCATATCATTCCATCATTTCTTGAGAACAAAATAGACTCATTAACCTATTGTATATATTTGTACACACACAAAAATACAGCTGTGCACAGCTTTCCTCAGAGAGAGGAAAAGCAGCCTGGACCATTTTCCAGGCTAGGTGGTAAGGTTTCACACTCCCCATTTTTGGCAGGTTGCTACATGTCACAGTGACATTTCTGTTTTCTGTCAAGGCCAGACACTTTCTGGGGTTTTTTTCCCTCTTTATTTTCTATGTTTGGGGAAACACCTCTCTCTCCTGGGAATTTTGTCTGCAAATATTTCCCTACCTGAAATATTTGTCCTATCTGAAAAGGTGCTTTGCAAGTCTCTAAATCCCCATTCTAATCGGCGGTCCCAAAGTTTGATTTATGCAAGCAGTAACTGAGCCATATTGCACTGTGATAAAGCCATTCAGTAGTCATACAGCTCTGTAGCAGCCTAGTATACAGCTGGTTTTAAGTGTGATTGCTTGTTCCGTTGGTCAGGTGCAATTGCAGAGCCTGGGGAACAGTGATGTATAGCAGTAGACTACATTTTCATTTTTACTTCATTTTTGATCCTCTGGTGAGCTGTAGCAGAATGTGTATTTGCTGCTTTAGCTAGGTTGGGCTAGAATCTAATATTACACATATTGATTAGGTAGGGCAAATTCTGTCCTGCATCCATGTTTGCTGTGCTCCCATGTGCTGTTGAAAACAACAGAATAAAAATGCAGCGTAATTGACTGATGTTTTATGCCTCAGAGTAATTTCTCCATGGCTTGCATCTTCACTGCTGTTATTCCAAGGACTGAAATCACCAATTCAACCTATGTTTGACCACCCTGGCAGAAAACTCCTTTAAAGATCTGCACAAAAGGCGCCAGGCAAATTACAAAAACCATTTGCCTTTCCTCTCTCGTAGCATCAATCACAGTGCCTTTCCATGCTCCCCAGGATCAAGTTCTTCCCTAAGAGGTTACTGTATTTCTTCAATAACTATATCTTTAGCCCCATCTGCCTACATTATATACCTACTGTATTCTATAGCAACATGCCTCAGATGAGTACATGACTCATAATACCTCCTCTCCTCCTGCTGTCCACAACTTGCTCAACCACAGAGCATGAAAAAGAGATGCCTGCTTGTTGATCACCATTGCTATGGGTGACCATGAGTAGCAAGTATTCTCTCCTGACCCCATACTTTTGCATACCCTAAGCTGTACCTTTGAGAAATGAGCCATTCAGTGTTTCAATCTATTTTATTCTTCCTTCTTAAAAAGTGCTCTGTCAGTGCGGAAGCAGGTGACACCCTGCAAGAGTATTTTTGATATGCAAATGTCTGCAGGGGCAGCTCTCTGGGTGGCCTGTCTCCAAGACGGGAAAATCCCCAAGACTAGCTCCGCAGAGGCCAGCAGTGCTTACACAGGGAGCAAGACAGCAGCAATGGATATTACAGTAACTGTGCTGGAAAATTCCCCCCTCCTCCCCCTGAGCATCTGTTCTACATGTGTGGAACAGATCTTCTTTGTCTCTTGTCCAGCAACACGCGAGTGAACCCGAGTTCCCCCAGGGAATGGAGGGATACAAGAGAAGTCAGCATAAAGATTTGTGCTGGAAGGATAAAAGATAACAGCCTGTCAAACTGCAGACCTTTAAAGCTTAACACTTTCTTTCAAATCTGCTCTCACACTGCTGTCCACTGCCAAAATATAACAAATTTGCGACCCCAATTTACATTTATTGCTTCTTATCAAGACGTTTCAGATAAAAGAAAAAATTGGAGAAAAAGTACAGTGTATAAACAAAAAAAATCTAATTGGTAACTATTTGTATCTTGAAATTATGGTGAGATCTGTTCAACTTTTAGCAATCACAGCCATGCAAGACAGCTTACAGACTCAGGCAAACATTTTCTTTGGTCATTTCTTTGCAGAAGTGACTTTATTACTTACATACCTTCCTTCAGCCCCCTCAAAAAGTTTCAATTCACAGTTTAACCCTGATAAATTCAAAATGCCAAGAGATCAGATCTTGTGTAGTTGAATGTCCAAGCCACCTGATCATGTGAACTTAATACAATTTCATGTAGAATCACAGAGTAATCCAAGATCATTCAAAAAAGCATGAACTAAAATGTCGGGGGTTTTTTAGCTTAGAGTGTCCCCATGAAAGCACTGTGCCAAGGTTCCCAAGCTCCCTGCAACAGAGCTGGCTTCAGAAAAGTAGTTAAGTCAGAGCAGGACAATCCCTGAAAAACAGTAGTTCTATTGACAACTAAAACATATTGGCACAGTACGATAACAAGACCATGTTGTTTTCAGGTCCCGAGTCCCTAGTAAGATATTTAGTTGGTAGCATTTGTCTATACTTGTCCTCCCGGAGTCAGTCCTATGCTTCACAGTGCAGACAAAATTACCTCAGTTTTCAGACTGTAGCGCATGTTAAAACATTAGTACTTCAAACTTTGTTTTGAGTAATTCATACAGTTTCTGTAAATAATTTTCCAGTAGAGGAAGAAAAAATGGCCTGAAAGCCATTTGATTGTCACACTCTGAACAGAAAGACATGTACATACTGAGGGATATAAAACATGTACTGAGGTGAAAATCTTCAGCTACTTCACAAAAGAATTGGGAAAACTAATACACATGCCTGGTGTGTAAAAATGGTGGCCCAGATTTTTAACATTATCACCTAACTGAATTAATGAATATTTTGAATTTTACCCTGTAGTACTGCTGTATTAAAATGCCAGCCTACTCTCTTCTCAGGAGGCAACTTAAACAACGATGAGACAGGATAAACATTATTTTAGAGCCTGAGAGGCATCTCACTTCGATATTTTGAAATGGCATTTACTTAGAGGTAAAGCAAATGATCAGTACAGGAAGCACTCATGAGAAAAGAAAAAAAGGGAGGGGCGGTGGAGGCAAAGGGGGAATTTGGGACAAAGAACATTTGGAGAGCTGAGATGGCAGGTCCTGCTTCCACAGAGAGGTGGGAGGTGGAAGCTGTACCTGAACGCTGCACCAAGGAAGTGCTGCTCCCTCCATACCCCTATTTCTAGCTGCCTCTTGCATGCTCTGACATCACCCTCGGGGTTTCCATGGGCATGGCGTAGGCAAATAAGACACAATGGAGTTGCTGGAAGTCATCCCTCTGCTTGCCTTGTCTACACCTGGAGCTAGCCCTGCACAAGCTGTATGAGACAAGAAGGTCAGCTGCTTCCTCAAACACCCATTCCTGGCAGAGAGAGGTGTAGTAGAGCAGTACCAGTTCCTACCAAAACCACCTGTGACCCCTCAGGGTCCACCTACGGAACAGCATGCAGCATGTGTCTGAGATCACCTGGATCCTCCATCCCTCAACTTGGGTGTTTGCTCATTGCAACTCTCTTCTCAAAAAGGCCACCCAGGAGCTGACTAACAGGAAAATCTATTAGCTGCTGTTCACCTGGTCTAAATTTTAAAAGGTGAACAAGAGGGTCCATATCCTATTATGAATCCCCCATGCTCTCCAGTCCCATAGACTATTCCATTATTGCATTTCTTGTTGAGTACAGATCCACATTTTGATATTGTGCATGATGGAAATTCTCTTGGTTTTCTGGAATTCATTACAACCTTGATCCACTCCAAGCATACTGGAAAGCATGAAACAATAGAAAGAGCCTTCCAGCTGTCACCTTAGATTTGTCATCAAATGTGGAATATTATGGGAAAACTTTCAAGAGGTGAAACATGTACATTCCAAACTGGCAAAATAAGCAAAACAACACTTCATCATGTTTAACTGGCTCTCAGGTGTCTCCCTATACCATTTAGCTGTCACTGACTTAAGTTAGCTACAGTAATCCTGTCAGACGGGTTTTAAGCTTTATCAAGGGTCAAAATGATTCAAAAAAAAGATTCCAATCATTTTGATATTTTTACAGCGTGATAAAATATATATTTTAGCAGTAAGACTCTACTGCCTGTGTATATGCCATACACTTAGCCCACAGTGGATCTTTTAATACGGTGTGGACAGTTAAAGTTACCGAACTGTATCAGATAGTTTCTAAGATACAAATTCACTGCAAGCCATCAATGAAATCTGTACAATGGAACTTCTCAGGTCTGTTATGCCATCTATGCAAAAACCCAGTATATTTCATCTATAGTAATATCAAGACTGCTCTCTGAATACTTGAAACACAGCCATTGGCTTCTAGTCTGAAGTAAAACACAGGCATTGCTGTAATTTAAAATGTGTTAGTTATATTTTCTTCTATGTTTTAATGCAGTGGAGTGTACATTGGCTGAAACCCAACAGGGAATTTTTGACAACTTCTGCACAGCTAGAATCACCAAAACAATTTTAAGTTACTTGTATGGTCAGTTGGATAAAATTTGTAATACAGTAGCTGTATAAAAATAGTCAATAATTGATTCAGCAACTATTCCTCATGTAGACATTTTTGCTATTAAAAAAAAAAAAATTAATGCTGTTTTTGCTATTAAAAAAAAAAAAAATTAATGCTGCAAGCCTTCTGCTGCTGGCTATTTTTCCTCGGTATAGAAGCACTAAAATCAACAACCTCTGCCTCTCAGTAATAAAAGTATAGGCCTATGTATCCACATATTAATACTATAACATTTGAAGATCCTGAGTCTTGGCTAAAATGAGTCCATCTGTTGTGCTCTGAGTAAGATATTCCCATAAAATACAGATGCAATAAGAGATGTACACTTGCAGTCTCATGCTTTGGAGTTTAGGGAAAAAAGCTAAACCTTCTGTCTTGAAGAAAAAAATATCTAAGGCAAACCAACTAAGCACAAATGGCTTCATCTTTTGATGTTGCTGGATCAAGCATTCTTTGCTGGCATGTTCAGAATCAAAAGAAACATCCTGATAATGAGACATAGTGTTTTTGTGATCTTTTTTGATTTCCTGTATTAACATTAATGAAATAAAGAAGGCAACATCTGAAGTCTAAGGTCTTCATTCTTGCATAGCACATTAAAAAAAAAAAGAAAAAAAAAAAGTCTTTTGTGGCCAAAGGAGAATAAAAAAAAGAAGTTACTTATATATCCCTTAGACAAAAACCATATAAATTTGTTTCGTGATATGCAAACCTATTTCTCCTTAAGTTTAATGTTCTCTACTTACTTCCCTCATCTGTTTGCTCATGCTCCATTTATGTGAAAATTCACATAAATGTTCAGGCCATTTGCATGGCTCATATCCCCAAAACAGGGTTTACTGAAGCTAACATGACACATAGGTACATACTGGCCTAAACACAACATGAATTTCACCTGTTGCTTGTATATTTATGATCCTTCTATAGAAGGAAGTCTTATCAACTCTGTCACTCCCTGACTTCCCAGAAAAATTGTTTTGGGGAAAAAAAAAAAATCTAATTAGGTATCTATGAAGAGATATGTTTTCTTTTCCTGAGTATCAACAGTGAAAATCATCTTCCCTCAAGTAAAATAGAGTTGGAATACAGCTTTCACAAGTCCCACTGCCCTGCATATCACCTCTGAATTAATTTCAGAGGAGTCTCTATTTCTGGTTTTTGTTCATTCCTGCCATGATGAAAATACAACTGTTCCAATTTTAAGTACAGAAACTAAACACTAACAATTTGAAACCCCCCTTTTTTTTTTCTAGAAATATTGAAAGTTTTCAGTTCACTGAGCCACTTGAACATGTGCTAACTTTAGGGATATGAGTTGATTGTATTGGCTTCAAATAAGATTATCCCCAAACTGGACTTTTAAGTATATGTAGCTTTCCTCTACTGTGAGTTAGAAAAACACCTTCTTTGACTCTGATTTAATAAGGTACAGCAAATATGTGCTTAAGGATTATACCTTCTCAGTCAGCCAAAGAAGGTAAAGTCAGCCATAGCACAGAAGCTCTCCTCATTGTTTAAGCCATTTATCTATGCTGTAGAAAGAAATCACTGTTTTGTATGCGGCCTTGAGAAAAAGTGTCTTGAGTGCTACCGTGTACTGGAGGAAGAGTGTTTGTGAGCCTCCCATTAGCCATCCAGGATGCCACAGAAAAAATGGGGCCAAGGACAGTTTTCCGTCTCTCTCTCTCTGAACACAAAGAGTCAGTAATACAGGCCCGAAGAACCTGTGATCTCCGTGCTTTCCCATAGGACATCCTAAAGTTTATACGCAGAAGGTGTGTCCTAGTCTCTTGCTTTCAGTACCAGATCCGCAAAATAACATTCCGTACAACAGTACAAGCTTGATCTACTACCGATGTGGACAAAAAATTGCATTTCTCTCAAGTTAGCCAGAGCCTGATTTACACTTCGAGATAGCTACTGAAGGACAGAGGAACCTATTCTGCCAGGAAATTAAACCCACCAGGGCAAAGTTACCCTCTCCAAACACATTTCCACTAGCAAAATTATTCTGGATCAGTTTGATCCATTATAATGCTTACCAATGACATATTTGAGCCTGTACTGGGCACCCTAAAATTGGATTTGCCATCTTCTTTAACCACTCCTCATTTTCACTCATCCTTGGTCTCCTATCTATCTCAATTTTGCAGCCAGATATGATTCTGAGCAGAGTACAGTCTTTGTAATGCTCAAATAGGAAAAAAGAGTTCCCCTTACATTTGTTTTATGATTATACAAAAAGCTACCCCCACATAGGTTTTCATACTGAAGCATAAGAGGAATGAGGTATGAGAATAGATATTAGTTACAATTACTTCACTGAACTTAAAAAATAAGACAAAGCACTTTTAAAGAATCTGCAATTTTTTCATGTTACGTTCTCTAAGAAAAGTATCCTTCACTTAGATATCAAAATAGTTACAGTAGTAATAAATGTTATACGACCACTGACTGGACCAGAACATGCTGAAAAAGAGCATCATTCTTTGGACTTTCTGTTTAGTTACTCCATCATTCCTATTAAAGCCTTATTTTTGGGTATCTAATTTCTCAAAGCTTATGCCTGCATAAACATTTAAGCTTCTTATTAATATAGCTGAGCTTATTTCTTTTTATCTTAATATATTCAGTACCTCAGAAGGCGCCACAGCTGGAATGCAGCTCTTGGATACGATCATAAGTGCTTCAAAGGGAATGGGAGAGGTCAGCATGCCTGAAAGAAAAGATATTGCCACTGCCAAGGACCAAAGAGATTGTGACAAGATGGGAATACAGAAGTTAATATAGAAAAGGAAAGGTAGCTAAGAAAACCAGGGACAGAACCGGTGAGGTTCTAGCGGTATGAAAGTTTAAATTTTTTCCTTTCTGAAAAACAACCACAGAGCAAATTCAACAAACGGAAAAAGCCTTCACAACAGGCAAGTGAAAGCTGATAACCCAGTGCAGGGCTACAACAAAGAGATTCCTTACAGAAACATGAATCAACTTAGGTAAAACAAAAGCACTTTATAAATCTATATTATTTCTGAGAAACAGCCCACACTGTTTTTGTCAAGCTAAAACATTGTGAGGTTCTGACATATTTGAGTAGTTAATTGGGCTGCTTGTGTGTGTGCATACACACACACATCTTTAATTTTTGGCTTTCGGCCATACTGGAAGTAGTGAAGTACCATAGGAAAATGCTTCTTGCAAAAGAAAAATAATGTATCAGTTTTGTTCAAAGTAATATTAGTAAATCAGTGTAAATGAAATCAGCATTTGCCCCCAGTTGGCTCAGAGGGAACAAAGTTCTAAACTTATTAAGAAACTTCAAAGGAAATTTGAAAAGGAAAAGATCTAATGAAAAGGAACATTTATATGCAGTTTCAAGTAGTTTGTGCCCATATACAAATATTTGTTCAGGGATTATTGTTAATGAAAATTCTTCTTATTGAGTTCAGCCTTTGTAACATCTTTCAATTTTCCTAAAGTTAGCCACATCCAGCAAAACAAGCACTCCAGATGTTGTAGTGTTTTTATGATGTAGACAGATGTCTTGTAGGTAAGGTCACCTCAACCATTTCAGTTGTGTATATTTCGAGCCACATTGTTCCTGTCCCAGTTGTTTCTCTACACACAAGAAGTTGAGCTCTTTTCAGGTAAACAGTAAAAAGCAATGAAGAAAAGCCCAGATTTCACACATTCATACTTTACATGGTCCAAATGCCCAAGCACTCCCACATTAACTCACTGTCCCCAGCACGTGCAACAACTCTCATACCTCTGTGAAAACTTCACGTAACAAATGCTACATTTGATAGCCAAGTGCAATGACAAGCTGACAAAGATTGGTGAAGGACAGACAAGACAGGAGAGTCATTTTGTTCACTGAATGAATCAAGATAACATCTTATCAGTCAAGAGGGCTTGGCACATGCAGAACCTGCAACTGATACCATCAATGGCCCAGGGTCAACGGTAAGTTTAATTGTTTTTATAGAAAAACATTAACCTTTGGGAGAAATAGGGTAGAAACCACAATTCTGGAAGACCAAATATTCTACTTTCCCCATTGTCCCACTAGTGCAGTCTTTAAATGATTTAGGCTACGTCATTCTTCAACTACAGGTATATATCCCTTGGCCCTTGCACTCAAACCCATCCGAGTTTATTCATTATGAATGCGATCCATATCTGCTGCACCTGGATACTAGATTGAGTATGTCATTCTTCTGTTTGTCAGCATCCTCCAAAGTACAGATATGTTTGAAATTATAAAGGAATACAGATTAATATTGAAAATGGACCTTCCAAAAGCCTATGTAAATACAATCACTGTATTAATTTCAGACACTTGGAAATTTGACCAAACTGCATTAAAAAAAAATTATCAAAAAGGCTGTTTCTAGACAGAAATTGTTCTATCAAGCAAAGTTACGCTAGCAATGTTAAAGAAATATACACAAGACAAATACACAAAACAAGTTGCTAAGCATATATTAAGTATGAAAATAAAAATATGCAACTTAAAAAAAACCACACACACACACAAACTTGTTGTTTAAAAAAAACTTCACTGTTGTTCTACATAAAATTTTCCATTCATTTCATCCATATTAGCAATTGCAACTACACATTCCTTGGGTTAGAGACCCCCAATAGTAACATAAAAATCTATATGCTCAAAGCATCTCTTTTACTACAGGTCTTAATAGCTGTCAAATACTATGTACTTCAGGATGTCCACCTCCAATAATGATGCATTGGTGGTAAAGCAGTCCAACCCGTAATCCAGATTCAGAACAAATCCAAAGTTTCTGGCAAAGTTCTTTGCCTCATGACTAATCAATACTCGCTACTCACATCATGACTCCAGAGATATTTGTTTACCATTTATCCAGCTAAGAGAAAGAGTAACCGAAATCTGAGCAAATCGCAGACACACCCAAGTGGTAACGAAGACTGCGAAAGCATAGAATCGTAGAGAATATAGATATTACCGGCAATGGTTACTCGTGCCTCATTGTACCTTGTAGAGGATGGTAACTATTGGAACAGGCACTGAACCATCAGAACAGATGAAGCCTGGAAACAGTTCCATCAGAAAGCTTTGCGAGACCGTGCAAATCCCTCTCCTGCACACAATTTCTGTGGGCAGAATTTTCCAAGGGCTGCAAGTTCATGGGCCAGGTCCCTCTCAACTGTGTGACTGGTAAAATGAATCTGATTTTTCACCATAGCATTTAATATATTTTCCTCTTTCTAGGTTTTGAACCTGAAGATAACTGGAAAATGGAAGTGGCATTTTTCATTTATGCCATAGACTGAATTTTTCCTACAACATATCTTGAATTGTCCTTCTAAAAAACAACTCTAAAGACTGAGGGTTAAAAGCCAGTATCACTAAATGTCACAGAATTTAGCATAAAAATTGCAAGGGTTACCAATTCTTGTTTTGAATGACTTCGGACAAGTCATTTAAGTTTGGTGTTACAGTTTTTACATGCTCTTAAACAAAAATTTGTAAAGCAACAGTTTTAGTTGATTTTATTTCAATTAATTGCAACCTAGAAGTCTATATTAATTTAGAAGGGCTCACAAACAGCAAAACCCCTCCAAGGCTCCGATTCTCACACTGAGAATCAATGCGTCTATGCTTTTTCCCTACTTACATCAAAACAGTCTGGCTATCATAGTTTTGAAGCCAGCTTTAGTAAACAAGTAAATAAGAAAGGCTGCTGCAAACAAACTAGTTACAAGCATTACAGTTGCTTCATGAAAGGAAGAGCCCTTGACAGCAGAGTGCCTTCTGGCACAACATTGGAGCCAAAGTTGAGTAATGGATGGTCTAATGTCCCCTACTGATTCATTAGAAACATTTTTCGCAGCATTTGAGTTTTCCTTGATGACTTTTCACCTGAGTATTGATCACAGTTGACTCCACTTAGTTCATAGGACGTTGATCATATCATGCACTCAAACTGTCCCTCTGCTGGTCTGCAGTGTAACATACAGAAGATAATCTATTTGAATTGACGATTCCTTTGTAAATGAAGCCAAACCACAAGATCAGAACACTGTGATTGCATAGAAGGGCAACGAGTGACATGGGTTATTTACTGATTGATACTTCCCTATAGTAATAACACAAACTTCTATTGGAGAACATCTGGAAACACTACAGTGCAATAGTTCTTTAAAAATAATGAGGTCTATCAATCATTCGTATGACCACTGAATATGAAAGAGCTTCATGTTGTCTATAAAACAACCAGATTTGATGCTACTCACTCACAACTGGTGATTTCACTTTGGCCAGGACAAATAGGTATCTGCAGAGCAGCTGCTGTAGTCATAATATAGAGTATCTTCTTTGAATGGATTCATGTGCCAAGACTAGGGAGTGCATGGTGTAGAAAATAGCTCACCAAAGAAAAGAACAAAGCCACAACTACAAAGGTAAATAAGTCAAAGAGACTTAGCTCAATAAGATTTATAGGAGTTATCAAATCCTGAGCATGACTTCAACCATCTAAATGTTAACAAAAATCAGAGCCATTGGTTGTTTAATTTTTTTTTTTAATTATGCCACTTCAAAGAATACAGGTAAGTCATGGTATTATTAATTCTTTCTCAGTATAAAGTAGGTAAGACTAACGTGTAAGAAGGAGTTGTTACCATACAGAGTAAGCAAAGACAGACGTGAAAAAAATAGAGGTGCAATTCAGTTTTGTAAGAACTTACTGCTCGCTAGTGGCAGCAAGATTTCAGAAAAGCAAGCCCAAATGCTTGCATGAGTGACTTGCACTATTCATTATAATATCCCTTAGTTCTGCAAAGACAAGCAAACTGAACTGTTAGGTCTTCCCAGTTGTTTCCACCCTCCAGCGTTGCACAACTGGTCAATCCCCCGTCTCCTGCTCACTGCACACATTGCAATGCATTCTGGTGAGCATGAGCAGGGCTTGAATGAGAAACTGAAGAAAGGGAAAAGCGGAGGAAACAGTGCAGATGACAAGGGGGAGAAAATGGCAGTGAGGAATTCTTGAAGTTGCAGAGAGGGACAGAAAAATCAGAGAGTTTGCTGTGGTAGCTTAAGACTCCCTGCGTTGCTTGGGGCAAGTAGAATACACTTGGGTTTTTAGTTTGAGAATTTTCTAATGTCTGCCAAAAAAATGGGATTCAATCTCAGATTTCACAGATCAAATCCTTGATCCAAAATATTCAGATCTGGGCAACTAACATTAGACACCTCTATCTGCATGAAGGCATCAAATCAAAGGTCTGAATTTCCTTTGCAGCTCCTACCAAGTGGAATTATTTCAAATTGCTGGAATTAAATGTATATGGAAAAGCAGTTACTTGGATCCAAAACATGACTGACCGCCTCTTTCCATACATTTTTCCAGGAAAACTGAAATAAGGCGAGTAATTCTCATTTACTATCCAAAATGCCATTTCAGGAGAACCTTTTGTGTGGAACCCTGAGTTCGATCAACTTTCAAGTTTGGTGCAAATCCCTTTACTGTTTCAATAATATTTTCTCTACTGTTCAGCCTCTACTTTTCTCACTATCTTTTCCTTTCTTTGTTTTCATCTCTTTGTCTAGGTGGGGAGGAGAGAATTGGCTAGCAAGTCACATTTCCAAAATAAAGGTAACAGAAACAACTTTGGAGTAGAGAAATCAAAGTGAGGGGAGAAATGCACTGACGACTTCTACCAGGCACCAATCTACCCGTTCAGCAACATTGCTGTAACACTACTTCCCTCACTATCCCAATCATTTAATCTTTTCTTTTTAAAAGTTATTCTGAGAGCCGTAGAAGTAAAACGAAAGAGTTATACAGAACAGTGCAAAGTGAAATCATCAATGAAAATGTGCAGAATACGGAAACCTCCCAGGCATGCAGAAGGCCAATGAATTACCCAGGACACTAGAAGTAAACAAAGTCTGTTCGTCAATTTGTCTATTTTTTTCACCCAATTTTTGGATGAAAGAAAGATCTGCTATCATCCATTTATAGTAATAATACATAATACCACCGCATCACCTTAGGGAAACCCAACCCATGATGTATCTTCTGATACAGAACAGGCAGCACTTTGTGAGGCATAGCCTTGCTTGCACAAGGTACAGAAATCACAGAGCAAGAGCAGCCCAGAAGGCAGAGTTTGATTTTTTGAGTCACAGTGTTTCCTGGCTACTATCAAACAACACAAGGATTCATTGCTGTTACCCAAAGCCTATGCTTTCTGAGGACTTCAGCTCCGAGAGCCTCTTTGTGGGAAACCTTGGTGTACCTTGATATACCCTCTTGTATTGGCTGGAGTATGCTCACTCTCCCCTTTTACTTCAGCCAGAGCAGAAGTGGCACTAAAAGGACTCTCATTTGACACCAGCTGAACTTGCATCAAGACCCATGCTCATATCACCATGTAGAAGACTCAGCTACCCTAACATCAAGCATAACCAGCAAACAAGGGCAACAAGAAGAGTTTGCAAAAGAAGGGTTGGTAATAAATCTGTTTCTCAAGCAAGTACCTGCTATACAAATACATGCACTACAACTCAGTATTGGAAAGTAGCTATTTATAAGCAGTGAGATGAATTAAGTTCATTTTTCACATTCAGTACAAGATAGTTTCTCAAGACCAGACTGATGATAGGGGTGAATACTGAGTCTGAGGCCAGATAGAATATTGCCTTTTCAGATCAATGTAGAAAAATGGTCTTTTGCCAAACAAATAAACAGAGGGGAAAAAAGAAAGCAAGCCTAATTATACCAACCTTTCTAAGAAACATTTCCAAAAATACTTATTGGCCTTATCCGGAGTGGAAAGTTTCAGAAGGAGCACCAGAGGTGTTTTATTTTAGCTTGGCATGAGTAGGGAAATTATAGGAATGATTTCTAAGTGTGGCAAATACAGCTGCTTCTCAAAAGACACAGTTTAAGGGTTCTACATAAAGCCATAAAACCCTTGAGAGACTCGTAAAGAGCTGGCACTGTTTCATTTGAATTTAAGAACGTTTTTTTTTTTAAAAAGCCAGTTGGATTCTGTTGTAACAGAGCTCAGGGCAACACCATTAACACAATAGTGGGAATACAGTGATCAATTGCTCCAAAGCATCAACATGTTCAAGGCTAGGCCCTCTAAAACTATTAAAATGACACTAATCCAAAGATTTCAAATAACGAGAGGAGAAAACTTGCCAAGGATTATAACCTCCCTTAGTTTTAGCAAATCACAATTACTGTATAGAAACAGGCAGAAACAATTCAGAAGAAGAAAAAAGTTAAACGCCTCATTAAAGCTTGCCATACTTGTGTTGTGACTACAGTTTTTCCTGCTGTGTGTGAACTTTGGGTGGAGAGAGAGATATAAAGGCTGGTGGTTAGTCACAAAGAGAGCTTTGGACAAGGCAGAAATAACATTGTACGGGCACTTTGCTGAGATTTTCACTTTAGGGGGGTCATACTGGCCAGTGCAGGGATAGGGGAAAAGGCTCATACACAAGCAGAAAGTTTCTCAGTTTTCAGCAAGAAATTCTTCATAAAATGTAAACAAGGAGGAATGAAAAATTGATAACTCCATTGCTGAAAATATTTCGGTTATTTGTGATGCTGACACAACCAAAGACTGCTCCAGGCAGTACAGTAATATACCAGTTTCCTATCAAAGCTGGGTTTTGACTGGATAATCCACAAACTCGTGTCCTTTAGGTGGAAAGCTTTACGTGTTTGTCCTCTGCATTTTTGAAAGGCAGAGGTTTTCTAGCAAAAAGGTTATTTGACCAAAATACTTTTACAAACAAGACCCAGGTTGGAAGGCAGCAGTAGGGTTGCAGGGGTTGGTCTGGCTTTAGGGGTAGGCGCTGGGGGTGTTAGCTGACCAGACATCAAGTATGTTTTGGACTCACACTCAGGAAGCCCAAGCTCCTTTGGACTCTTTGGTTCACCTCATGGCTCACACCAAACATTCACACAACTTCTCTTACTTTCTCCTTCACGCGTTTTCTTTCCACTGCCTCACAGGAAAGCAGAAAGACTGTTAGGAGTTTGTTCAGGTCTATTCTGCAGATCTACAGAGCGCTTGCATATAGAGTAACGGATGAGTATTTAACATTTGAGAGACTGCTGATGAAGATGGGACTTTCCCAAGGTTCATTCAGCGTCCATTCACATGCATCAAAAAATCCAAATTCCTCTGTTTTAGAATTTCCAGCATGTATTTTAAATTTCATTTCCAGTGCACACACACACCATGTTTATGATTTGCTAGGAAAATTCCAACATGGCATTCAGTAAGAATACCAATTTTTGTTGTATTTATCATTCTTTTAATACATTGCTGACTGTAATTGCAGTTTCCAGGACTGCAGGAACTATTTAATACAGTGCTAATCTAAAGCTACAAATACAGTTCATCAAGAAAACATAAAAGGAGGTTCCGTACATTTCAGAGATTTACCCCAAGCTAGCACTGCTGCATAATGCAGTAGAATCATTCATCCTAGTGTTTCATAGAAAGATGAAAGATTATGGTTTCCGCAAAGTGCGAATGTCAACAAATGTCATCCCTGGCAAGCAGGAAGGAAATCATAGCTCTTGGATGTAAGGTATTTCACTGAAAATACTCTCCTCTATATAAAGCAAGGATATTTTAGTTCAAATGTATCAAATAAGCACTAAAATTGTTGCATTTTCCCACAAGGGGTGTGAAATGACCAATAAAATCAAGCCACTTTCATCCAGTATAGATTAAAAGCACTTCAGACAAGATTGCATTCAGAAACAAATTATGAAATAAGCACAACATGTGGAAGCGGAGCTTTTATCAGTAGCAAATGTCATCAAGATGAAGAATGAATATTTTACAGCTATGTTTTCAGGTACATTTCAAGTATGCATCACTTTACATCGGTCTTTAGGCAAGGAGTTTGCTGTTCTAACAACAGATTCACAACATTGCTCATCAGCTGATTTTGAATATAAACAGTTTGAATCTTCACATGTGATAATATGAGAACAGAAAATAAATATTCTTAGAATATTATAACTCTGCCATCTCCCACTATTTCTAGTTCTTCCTTTGGTTTCAGCAAGCACTGAAGCTGGCTTGAAGTTATGGGGAGTCACTGACTATACTTTGAGAAAGTCTAGAATTTCCTTACTTTACAGCAACACAACACTATATGATAATCAAAAGAATAATCTGCATATCACCTCATTTTTTTTCTTAAAAGCAGACAGAACAAGAGAAATTAATTAACCATTAATAAATTTAAAAGCCTATATTTCATTCTGAGTGTCCCTTCAGTAGTAAGGATGATGATTAACTTGGATTAGGCATATCAACTGCTAAACTTGTCTACTGTAACCCCAATAGGCATGCTGAGCCTTTTACTTCTAATAACATGTATGCGATTTTCCCCTTAAAATTATGTTTCTTCAGATGGAGGACAAACAGTCTAGCTATATTTTATGCTAGCACTTAGTCCCCAAGTCACTGGTTTTATTTTCAGCCTACTGGTTAAAAAATTAACCTTCTCCTGTTTTTCTTCAGAACAGATAATAAGTAACTGTTCATAAAATGGTGGTAATGATAACCAATTTCTCAGGCTCTGCCAAAATGAAATATGTCTGCAATTTCCTATTTTCTGGGTCATCTTATTCTCCTGTCTATCCAAAGCATCAGCATCAGCTCTCTTGCTGCTTTGTTTCACAGTTGAGACTCTGCCAAGATTCATCATTTCCTGCTTACACAGCAATCTAAACCAGACCTTTTAATCAGATTCTCTATTGTGATTCTTTTTTCTTTTCACTTTTACCTAAGACTCATGAGCCCTGAGAATTAGAGAAGTGATGGTTTGTTTCCATCTTCTCCTCTCATTTCCTTTCCTTTATCACATGTTCAAACATGATTTGAAGGTGAATATACACAAAAACACAGAGATTGTATCTGAACCAATTTTTATGCTAGCTGAGGGTACTGCCTAAATTCAAGGCAGTTTCTATCCACAAATTTCTAGGCAAGGATCAGTTCAAGCCACCAGTTTAATATCGGACTTATCAGCTACAGCTCCCGAACCAAAAGACCAATATTTCACATAAAAGTATTTTAAAAACTGGGCCCACACTTTCTAGAGAGTGTTTTTACCAAATTATTATTGCTTTGCAATTAAGAAAAGATTGAGGAATGTGATTTCCCCATAATTTCATTGTCACAAGAATTATCAAGAAAGATAGGAAATTAAATTTAGTTATTCCGAGCCCCAAGCAGCAGATTTTCTTATAATATTAATTCTTGGGCATGGGAGAGAAGGAAAGAAATTTTCTGTATTCAACATACAGCAGTTTTAATACAAAAAAGTAATTACAAAATCAATGGAATAAACCCCCCTATTTCCTATGTAGGTTCATATTATCCTCAGTAAAACATGGTAACAGTTTTACTGACAGTTTATGTCTTGTATTACTAGTTAATAAATACATATTAAAATAAGCTTGTTAACACGACACATATCACAGTAGTGGATTCTTTAATAAGCACAAACTGGTATACCTGTCTTTAGCCCAACAGGAATGGTAGATGTGATTTTTTACTGCTAGAATGTTAGTCCACAAGTTTATAAGTAGTCATTTTGTTAACTGCAGGCAACATGGGGTTAACAGAAAAGAAGTCCTCCAACACTCTTTATCTCCTACAGTTACACATTGGCAACTCCATCTCCTACTGACTTCAAAAAATTAGCGATAATTTCAAAGCTTCTTTCATTAATGATATTAGTGATGGAATGGCTTAAGGAATTGGCTAGAGCTCAGTGTATAGCCCCTTCAATTCAGAACAACCCTACCTTGTCACTCAGAGTAATAGTTACCTGAAGTTTAAATTCCTTGTGGCATATAGTTTGGTGGACTCAAAGACCTAGCACGAAATAGGCTGAGAGCGAATTCATACTACATTCAAGATCAGACTACATTCCATATACGAATTACCAAACTAATACACATCCTTACAGCTGCGTAGTCAGGACCAGGATGCTAGATACAACCATCAAGCTGGGCAAACAATTTAGAGATATGTCTCAGACTGCTATATTGGTAAATGATGAGCTCACAGTTGTTGTTGCCTTTATCCTTTGTCGTAAAGCAAAACTATTCAATTCCTTACATATTTTGTTCTTGTTAATACAATTGCTGCTGTTCCTATTAACTGTGTAAATGTTTCATGCTTCCCTTTTTATCGTTTTAAGACCATAATGTCCCTATCCTTCAGTTGCAAGTTTCACACTTTTTTCAACTTTGCTATTAGAGGAACTCCACAGTCAGAAGACGAGCGTTTGAAAGGGACTTCAAACCTAAATGATTTGTATGCCTCTCACAGCTCCGGTTTCCAAAGGAAGCTTGGAAGAGGTGGTGCTTGTTAAATGCTAAATGCTACAGAGAGGGCTGCTAGGACTGTCTCTCACTGGCACCACAGTAATTTCTAAACACAGAAAATCCTTGTGTATCACAGACTCAATTCTCTATTTTCATAGTTCACTCTCTAGCTCGCCAGAGAAAGAAAACAAGATAATAACTGTACGTTTTCAAAACCGATTTTGCTGAATACCTTCATTGTGCATGTATGAATAAGCAACAGTTTTTGCATTGAAACATCTCAAGCTTACATTCTACTTCTACTGAATGCTCTTTGAACTATGGCCTTCTTGTTCGTAATCATTTTGGAAAAGCACAAAAATACTAAGCTTGGGTTTTCTCCTCACCCCTTTCCCCACAGATTATTAGCAATTAGTATTTTAAACAATTCACATTTCTATGACGTGTTGTAGAAGCATTCTGCATCTGACCCCATAATACAATGCACAGTAGGCAGTACGTTACCCGGGGCCTGGCAGGGACATGAGACCAAAAAAGGGAAGGGTCGCTCACTGGAAGGCTGATAAATATACTAGCAAGCATCATAAAAACGTACCAACTATATTCATTTAGAGCTCTTCTCAAGAATGCACAGTCCCTTGCTCTTTTAAAAACACCCAAACTCCTCAAGACTTGCTTACAAGAGATGAAAGAAACTAGTCCTTTTCTAAAAAAATCCGGCTTTCCCAGCTGCTTGAATTGAATTGCCAGTTCTGCTGCTCACCTCCCCTTAGGGTATCTTGCGTTCCTTCAATACTCTTTGGACATCACAAATGGAAAAAGCACTACTTTGAAGGAAATAATAAAGCAATAGGACATAAGCAGTTAAACTAGAAGTTCTTATCTACATCTAAATATGACTTTTGTAAGACAAAGGAGACTTCAAAATATTATTGCCAAACTGAATTCTTTTTCCAGGTTTCCTTTTAAGTGACAGAGACCTTTTTAAGGTGGTTGGAGTATTAAATAATTCAACTCGTAAGATTAGTGTCAGGATATATTGCTTATTATAAAGAAAAATATCACATAGTAAACATACCAAATTGGTATAAAAAGATGAATGGTTCTTAAAAGTATCTTTTCTTTTTCATATCGAAGTCCAAATAAATGCCTGAAAAAACATTTGCATCTTTGGCAAGGTGTATGAGAAAATCATTCATTGATTAAAAACAATTCTCTCACATGTAAAAAGTGGAGCATTCACACAGTTCAATACATTAATTTCAGTGGGCAAAAACTGTTTTCACATTGCAATCTGCATAAATCCACAGAAGTCCCATGGATATTACAACTTTAACAGGGAATGATTTAACCCAGATTCATTCACTTGCCAGTAGTGATTATATCCGAGAGATGGTAAAGACATGCCATTATATTGGTCTTTTAGTCTTCCTTAAGCACTCTCACAGCTGTTATTCATTTGAAAATTTTTACTGGGTTAATCTCAGAAGTTTCTGAAGCTATCTTATTTTGGAAATGTCTAGAAAAACAAATTACTCAGTCACAAGTTAATTATACAAGCAAATTTTATCCACCTGATGAAAAGGTTTGGCATATAGACACGGATTACTCTGATAGGATTAGTTTAATATGTCAAAGTAAAATGTCTTGCAAGATCTGCAGGGCCTAGAGTAGATGTTATCTTCTTGCAATTCCAGAACTACATTGTCATCCCTAAAGAATTATCTAAAATTTATACTCTGTTCAGTGACAAAACAGTTTAAATTTGCTTACGCGGACAATAGTTTAAAAACAGTCTCTTCCACAGTTCTAACCCTGTTGTCAGCTTGGACTGGAGGTGGAAGATCTTAGTCATACTGTGCTGATCTCTCACTATGTCCTGAATGTAAGCTTTTTTCTATAAAAAGTAATGCAGAATTGACAATGCTACAACCTACATGATCTTGCATACAGCTCCCAAAGAGACTAACACAGATCAAAAATTGGTCATACAACTACATTTTCTTTAGCCTACAAGCAGCCCTATAAAAGACATGTGATAAGGGAGGCTGACCAGAAGTTGCCTGCAGAGAAACTGGATAAATCATTTGATTAGGTATTATCAACCACTAAAGAAAATTACAGAAAGCCAAAGAAAGTTCAGTACCTCTGGGAAAAGCACGACCTGAATCTCTCCTATTTTGATGAATGTGGAGCTCTTAGGCTCACAGAATTATGACTTCTTAGTCATAATATAAATAGCTCGATATGAACATATTGCATATAGGAACAGCAGCAATTACAATGGAAGCTGATACTTGAATTCCTTAAAAAAACCAAGGCATTAAAGAAATAAGGCTGCAAGAGTACCTAGGCTTTGACAGGCTCCCATATTGCAGCCTTCCTCTAACTCCTGTGGGCACAATATGTATTCAAAGTAATGTTCTCCACCATAAGTCATTCAGATTAGGAACGATGAAGGAGCAAGTGGAAGATCTAGAAATGTATTTGTGATATTAAGCAGTATGGCAAAGCTAAGCTGTAGGCAAAACTCTAGTCCTTATTAAATGACAAAAATTTCTGTGGCATGCATTCTCTTCCAAGATCTCATCCAAGGAACGTCCTTGAGATAACCACATAATTTCAGTGAACTTTCTTTCAGAACCCTATGCCTGCAAGAGAATCTGAATTATTTTCCTCTGGGCCATTTTGTTCTTCGGAGGGCGTTGCATGCATAACCAGCCAGACGTACAAACTGGCTTCACACAGGATTCTAACGCCATTTGTCTTTACTTACTATGCTGCGGTATTTTTGAGAAAATCTCCAGAGGATGTGAAACCATCTCGAATACTCTGGGGTTTGTTCTCAGAGAGAGAGTTGTTTCAGCCCAGCTTAGCTCACTATCTTTGACCTTGGTCAACAAAACCACCTCCCGTCATATAAGCATGCCTGTATCTTCTCTCCTCCTGCTGTAAGTATTTTTTGAATCTCCTCTAGTCCCTCTTACAACATCTGGCTTCTTTGTTCTGCCTTTATTAATTTTCCACTACTTCAAACCTCCTGACTGCAGATAGGAAGAAAAAACCCCTGGCTTTCTCAGCCCGTTGTCACAAGCTATTTTCATTTCAACAGCTAACTTCCACAAGGTATCCCTGGTCTGCAAGGAATGTGGTGGAGCCCTGGTCAGCAGCATCAGAAACATGTTTGAAAGAGATTTTTAAAAAATTAAAAAGTCTCATAACTCCATGAAGTCAACCAGAACACACTAGCTACACACAGATTCTGCAAAGTTATCAAAATCATAAATACTCGTGTGTGAGAAAGTTCAGCCCAAAAATGCTTGCACACCCTTGGGAAATGCCATTGATTTCCCTCCCAAAGTTTATGGAAGCTTTATCCATGTGGGCATGAATTAACACCAATTCATAAATAATGAATAGTGAAAGACAATTTAAATAAATTATTTGCAAACAACTTATGAGCCAAAAGCTTTTGCTTGAAACGTTCTTTCAGCAATTTCAAAACAAGGAACAAATTCATGAAAATCTAAGTCTTGCACTTAAATAGACCACAAACTGAAAAATGGCAACATTTGCATATATTATTTACTACAAATGGACCACCCTTCTCTTGATGAGACTCCTGAAAGGCTTAGGGTAAACTGGCCCTATTGTGCCTCTTCAGCTTCTCCTCCATTTTAGAGAACAAGGGAACATTTGTATATGCTTTAAGCAAAAAATACTAAGGACCAGATTCCAAAAGGAACGCTAAAAAAATCAGGCTGTGCGCATACAGACAAAATACATACATGCAGAAGGTTTTTAAGGTAGGCTGCACAACAGTCTGCTAAGTAGAAACAGATACATGTCTGTAGGTACACACCTGTGTTAATGCCAGCCAC
>NW_009224501.1:0-1325 GCF_000690835.1 Fulmarus glacialis | reverse complement strand
TATATATATATATATGCGCCTCACTCAGTTTCAGCATAGCATAACTGTAGGAAACAGCCAAATCAGGCACATGTGCCTGGCCGTGACACTGGAATGTGGACAGTGATGAATCCTGATGTATAGAGAGTCCATTCAGCTCCTCAAATATGCATGTGGAAGAAATATGTATTTTTAATGTAATATATTATTGTTGTATATTTAAAACATATTTCCAGCATTTACAATATATTGTAACTATAATGAACCTGCCACCTTTAAATAATACGAATAATGTATGGACAATGCTGCATGGCACATGTGCTTCCTATAGATGAAAATAAAATATATTTGACAAACGGTGTTAACTGTCTTCTTATTCTCTCAATACCTGGTCAAATAATGACTGAAATTGGTGGAACAGGATTGGGCCAAAAATAGCGGTCTGTAGGTAACAGTACGTAGGTATATCTAGGTAATACCTTGGAAAAAACCGAGCAGCACATACACTCCTTGTTGCCAGTTAAGAATTACATGGGTACTCAGCAATATTAACGTATTTGTCAAAATGTATGACTACATACATATATTCTCACCATCTCTAGAGTGCTTCAGTATTGACAGTGTAGAAATTCTAGCAAAAGGAGACTCTGAAACAAAAATTTCTTTGCTTTTCAAGAAAATCCAAATCTGTAGAAATGTTATATTCTTATTTTTTCTCTTAGGGGAGAAAAAGACAGCCCCAGAAAAAAAGCTATGTATTTTTTTCTGGAACAGTGGGAAAACTATTTGGGGTAGAGCCCACTTTTATAAAGATTAATGAAAGAGTGGAGAATGAAGTGTAAAACAGATTAAACGTTTTATAAGGAACATAAGGCAGACAAAGGAATATGCTCTGAATGATAAAGACCATACAGTCCACCACCACTTCTTTTGGTGTTGAGAGAATATTTGAAGAAGGAAAGACTGGGAATCATATGATTGGAGTGATAAACTACACCTCATAATCCACATTATGAAGTAATGATTAAAAATAAATGAGAAGAGCGAGAACTGAGCTCCAGTTATGATGCACTATTTACACCTACATCTTTGTAAGCTCTATGTCTTGTTGTTTATAAAGGAACTGGTTCCTTTTAGGAACCAGCTGCAGCTGGTTGCTTAAAAAAGTAAGAACAATAAAAAATAAATTGCCAAATAACTCTTGGTTTTCCTCCTCCTGAAAAGAGATGATTGATGATTGTCAACGTTCTTTTTATGTGCCAAGTTTTATATCATTTTATATCATTGAGATTTCTGATGGTTTTTTGGCTACTTAATGATCTAAAGTGCCAATGTAAAAAAAAAAA